>NC_068360.1:112011110-112055649 GCF_020536995.1 Dreissena polymorpha
CAGTTATGCCCAGTGCGTGAAGGCGTTTGCAGAGTCAGAAGAGAACGACGTAATGAACTACTGGAGACTTGCCACACTTTGCGAACTATGTTCCACTGCGTCAATCAACGATACATCCGGTCAAGGAAGCGTTGACAAAGTGGCTATTGGCGCCTTAATCATATACAAATACTACGTAGATAAGTAAACCATATATTTACATTATATATTTGTTTATTGTGACTAAATTAAACATTAGCGTTATCAAACAAAAACATCGTTATTATTGTTTGCAAACGTTAATCATGTTGTACATATAACAAAAATAATCAACGGCGAGAAAAAAAATCAGATAAATTAAAAACGCAGTAATTTGAAGGAATAACAACATGTGAATATATAATTATTTAAGACTATCGTGGTTGTGCCCAAACAATAAAAAAATATATTTCGTTTATTTGATTTTAAAGTGCAACAGTTTTGCGCAGAAATCTGTTTGAATTCCAGTACCAAATAAATATAAACATAATGAAAATCAAACAACTAACAACAATTTTTCGCTGAAATATATTTGAAGTCGCCATAGCAGTACATATTTCATGAGAAAGGCACAATAACATTAACGTGCGTAAACGCGTGAAAACGGAATATATCAAATACAAAGAATTACAACCAAATTATATTTCATAGAATATGATTATATTGATACAAAATACAACAATTTTTATTCACTGAAGTATCAAGTTAAAATGACGTCATATTGAATTTCAATAGGTAACAATAAATTTTACGTAATTCACTCGGTTTAGAATGAAATGCACGTCATATTGTTGGGTTTAGGTGAATGCGTTGATACGAATGTAGGCAGAGTATACATAAATCAAGTTCCCACTCACTAATTTTAGCATTTGACTAAGATAAAATACTGTGTATTTAATTAAATCGATAGTTTAATTATTATTTGATTCCGAAGTACAAACGGGCAGGTGTATAGATGCCTTATATAAAATCACGCGTCCAAGCAACACGCTCTGGTTATCATTTATTTTATAAACAACATCAATAACGCATATAGCGTGTGTTTCATATAAACATACGCTTATTGAGTAATTTTCTGTGCATGTATTGAATAACTCGAAACCATCTGTGTTTGCCAGGATCCAGCAATGAAAGCCTGTCAACGTTCAAACAATCAATACAAAGCACGGCGTATCGTGATATTTGGGAGGCGCGCCTGGCCGTTGATGGCAATCCCAGCAGTATACATACAAACTGCACCCATACCAAAAATATCACTGACCTGTGGTGGATGGTGGATTTGGGACGAGTGTTCCAGGTGACGACTGTCACCATAATCAACCGAATTGATTATTGTAATTGCGGTAGGTAGTTACTTACACATTTGGTGCACTTGTTAACAGATTTGCGTTAAGTTGACAGCTATCTATAACTGTCCTTTCAGAACCGTTTGTCTTTTGATTTATTTGGAACGAATACAAAATTTAAAATAAGGCCTTATCCTGAATTAAAATCACTTGCCTTTGACTATTGCGCTAATCACTTGACCATTTATACTGACCTTTTGTTAGCAATGACTTAATTGTCTATAAAATGGAGTTGACAAGTTGTAAAAATTGTCTATAAAATGGAGTTGACACGTTGTAAAAATTGTCTAGTTGACAAGTTGTAAATATTGCTTTTTTGTTGTCTAACAATATGTTTAGTTATGAGTCTCGTTTGTTATAGAATGATTACGTGTCACTGTCTGTATACAGAGACTTGATTGTCTCTAAAAAGGAGTTGACAAATTGTTAAAATTGCTTTATATTGTTATTGTCTAACATATTTTTAGTTATGAGTCTTGTTTGTTATCGAAGTGATGACGTTTCACTGTCTTTATACATTTTTAAATTTTCCGCTTTCTTTTATTTAACAAATTATTTATTCCGATAAGATATTGAAACCTTAGTATTGTATACACAGTATAAATGGTACGTTCTCCATCGTCATACGGAAAAGGACATAACATCTCCTAGTTATGAGATTGTCATAGATAAAAAAAGGCTATTGTCAGGCAATATGGTTCCCTACCGGCTCCAAAATTTGTCAGAAATTCCACCATTTTCAAATTTTTTTTTTTTTGTTGCCATAGCAACCACAATTTTTGACGTAGAAACAAAATGAAATGACGTGCATAATGTCCATATTGCCATCTATCCATGTTGCAAGTTTCATGAACAAATATTAAGCACTTAAAGTTATCACAGAATCCAGAAAACCACCATTTTCAGCAGTATTTCTAGTCTATTTGTTGCCATAGCAACCATAATTTTTGACGTAGGAACAAAATGAAATGACGTGCATAATGTCCATAGTGCCATCTATCCAGAAAAGTGTGACAGACAGACTCACAGACAGACGGACAGACGGTAAAACCGGTAGGGGACAATAAATATAGGACTTGATACAAAGGCATTTCCAAAGATTCACTTGTATATTTAAAATGTATCTAATATTTTCAGTCTTAATCAAAGTAAAAATCCTTCGCTGAGAATTAATTTAAGAACGATTGGAAGCCTATCTAGGATTAACTAATGCTATTTTTTCATTTTCTTCAATTGCGGAAAACTGTTAATGAGTTGAGACTTATCCTATCACATAACTATTTCTTATTTAGATTCGAAGGTTGTCAGTAAATGCCAAACAAATATTTTAGATGTTTTCAATTTTTGATAGGGGTACGTTTGAGTTTGGTAACACATGAAAAAAATACTGTTTTCAGGTGGGCGCTTGGATGGGATATTTTACGAGGTTGGGATTGCAACAGGCCCTTGGGAAGAATGTGGACGCTTCCTCGGTCCAGGTCATAATGTTGTCAATATTAGAACAACCTGCAACCGCACCATGCACGGGCGCTATGTGAGAATACGCAAGATCAAGCAAGATTATTTAAGCCTGTGTGAAGTGTATGTATACAGTTAACCCTTTGCATGCTGGGAAATTTGTCGTCTGCTAAAATGTCGTCTGCAGAATTTCTAAAATTAGCATTTTCTTCGATTTTTTTCAAAGAATACTATCAGAATAGCAAACAGTTTGGATCCTGATGAGACGCCACGTTCTGTGGCGTCTCATCTGGATCCAAACTGTTTGCAAAGGCCTTCAAAATTCGGTTCCCGCGCTGAAAGGGTTAAATATTGTTTCAGACAACAGTCATACAGACACTATGCATGTGTACACATAATGCTCATGAAAAATTAATTGTCAGGTTTATTGCATATAGATAAAAACATTTTTGTCTACTTAAATTTATCAGTTGTGGTGAATACTTGGCCACTAGAGACCTGTATTTTTGTTTTTATTTTAGTAAAATGTCATAAATGTTTAAAGTACAATCTTCATTTACCTGCTAGGATTCATCTGTTATTCCCAGTCGTTTAATTTAAAATTATCGTAAAATAGTTTGCTGATCTGGAATACACTTATTAATTCAATGCAAATATGCAAAAGCTATAAATCTGAAAATACTTACCATCAGAACACATCTGTTTGTATTTTTATGATATGTTGGCGTATAGTCTTTTGGGAAAAGGAAATGATTATTATTATATTTTTCGTGAGGATCCTACATGAAATTAATTAAAATCTTTAAATATATAAAAATGTTTCAGACTGGTTTGGATTCCCACACGGAGCTGATTGTTTGAACCATGCACAATATTAGTTTTACACAATGTATGTATTTTATACTGTTACTACTGATGCTATTTTTAAATGTTTATCGGATACAAAAAAGTTGTGTTCATGCGGTTGAATTCTTTGTCAACATACATTTGACCGTATTTGAAGCGATGCCCGACATGATTGAAATGACGCACTTCCTTTTTCCCGGGGTAATTTCGTCATTTGAAACGTTGGTTAATGATAAAGGCCATATTTGTCATGGTGTGATTATGTTGCTATTGACGCAATTCTCATTCAAACAAAACGCTAGTGTGATGAACAATTCCGGCTAACATTATTGTTGTGATAGTATAATGCACAATTGTAATTTGTATACAAGCAATGTCCTTTTCGTGATGTTTTAACTGTCAATTTTGTTTTGAAATACATGTTACATTTCATCTTCTTTTTCATCGAAAACGTATCAACAATACAATTTATTATTAATATAAGACAAACCATCAACGACGTCGATATTATTTATTATTTTAGTACAACCAAAACATGGAAGTCAAAACAAAGTTAGACCCAAAGAGCAATATTCAAAACAATATTTATCGAGTTGAGAATGTGAATTCTAAGTGTTATTAGTATGTTTGGTTAACAAAGAATATTTTTTCAACATTCGGCAAAAGTGCATGACAAACTTGTCTTGGGCTTATGCAAATCATGTAAGAATGTCAACTCTCCATTGAACTTCCGGTCAACTTATAACCGTCCTCCTCCTCTAAATACAAGACGCTAATATGGTTAAACTAATGACGGAAAATGAGAATTAATCGCCATTCCCAAAATAATATCCAATCATAACATTCTGTAAAAACACAGCCACAATTTTAAACTAGAGACATTCTATCCGGAGAGAAATGATTGTTCTTATCAATAACTTATACAACAGCAAACCCTCTATTACAATTAAATATCCAAAACTACAATCACCGCATAGCAACGGTCTTTGCAAAGCATTGACGGTTAAAACCGGTTTAAGGGTTAGCCGAACCTCACACCAAGAACGTCTTAAAGGATCTCTATCATACTCATATTTGCAGAAAGAAAATACAATCATAAATGGGAAAACGTGACGCGTGAATCGAATACTTCAATCATAAATTAAGTGAAATAGTGTCGTTACATGTAGTATCGGAAATCTATTTAAATGATTAAGGGATAGGTTTCAAAGTGATTAAGAAACCGTAAAATTATTTTGACCCATATTGCAAACATATTGCAAATATACAGAGTAAGAGCTCGCCGATGTTATTTCACTTATTCTAAGCAATATAATGTTCCATGATGTATGGCTGAAATCGGACACTTTTACAGCTAAAATATATCGAAGCCGCATTAGATGGTAGGTGTACAGAAACGACAAAGTGACTAGTAAAGGTGATGGTTGCTCCTCGCCATTTTAGAATTGACAAGTAAAGGTGGTGGTTGCTCCTTGCCATTTAAGGATTGACAAGTAAAGGTGATGGTTTCTCCTTGCCATTTAAGGATTGACAAGTAAAGGTGATGATTGCTCCTTGCCATTAAAGGATTGACTAGTAAAGGTGATGGTTTCTCCTTGCCATTTAAGGATTGACAAGTAAAGGTGATGATTGCTCCTTTCCATTAAAGGATTGACAAGTAAAGGTGATGGTTTCTCCTTGCCATTTTAGAATTGACAAGTAAAGGTGATGATTGCTCCTTGCCATTTAAGGATTGACTAGTAAAGGTGATGGTTGCTCCTCGCCATTTAAGGATTGACTAGTAAAGGTGATGGTTGCTCCTCGCCATTTAAGGATTGACAAGTAAAGGTGATGATTGCTCCTTGCCATTAAAGGATTGACAAGTAAAGGTGATGATTGCTCCTTGCCATTTTAGATATGACAAGTAAAGGTGATGGTTGCCCCTTGCCATTTTAGAATTGAATAGTAAAGGTGATGGTTGCTCCTTGCCCTTTTAGAATTGACAAGTAAAGGTGATGATTGCTCCTTGCCATTTAAGGATTGACTAGTCAAGGTGATGGTTGCTCCTCGCCATTTAAGGATTGACTAGTAAAGGTGATGGTTGCTCCTCGCCATTTAAGGATTGACTAGTAAAGGTGATGGTTGCTCCTCGCCATTTAAGGATTGACAAGTAAAGGTGATGGTTGCTCCTTGCCATTAAAGGATTGACAAGTAAAGGTGATGATTGCGTCTTGCCATTTTAGATATGACAAGTAAAGGTGATGGTTGCCCCTTGCCATTTTAGAATTGACAAGTAAAGGTGATGGTTGCTCCTTGCCATTTAAGGATTGAGTAGTAAAGGTGATGATTGCTCCTTGCCATTTTAGAATTGACAAGTAAAGGTGATGGTTGCTCCTTGCCATTTTATAATTGACTAGTAAAGGTGATGGTTGCTCCTTGCCATTTTAGGATTGACTAGTAAAGGTGATGATTGTTCCTTGCCATTTAAGAATTGACAAATAAAGGTGATGGTTACTCCTTGCCATTTTAGAATTGACTAGCAAGGTGATGGTTGCTCCTTGCAATTTTAGAATTGAATAGTAAAGGTGATGATTGCTCCTTTACATTTAAGGATTGACTAGTAAAGGTGATGATTGTCCCTTGCCATTTTAGAATTGAATAGTAAAGGTAATAGTTGCTCCTTGCCATTTTATAATTGACTAGTAAAGCTGATGGTTGATCCTTGCCATTTTATAATTGACTAGTAAAGCTGATAGTTGATCCTTGACGTTTAAGGATTGACTAGTAAAGATGATGATTGCCCCTTGCCATTTTAGAATTGAATAGTAAAGGTGATGGTTGCTCCTTGCCAATTTTGACTAGTAAAGCTGATGGTTGCTCCTTGCAATTTTAGAATTGACTAGTAAAGGTGATGATTGCTCCTTGACATTAAGGATTGACTAGTAAAGGTGATGATTGCCCCTTGCCATTTTAGAATTGAATAGTAAAGGTGATGGTTGATCCTTGACATTTAAGGATTGACTAGTAAAGATGATGATTGCCCCTTGCCATTTTAGAATTGAATAGTAAAGGTGATGGTTGCTCCTTGCCATTTTATAATTGACTAGTAAAGCTGATGGTTGATCCTTGACATTTTATAATTGACTAGTAAAGCTGATGGTTGATCCTTGACATTTTATAATTGACTAGTAAAGCTGATGGTTGATCCTTGACATTTTATAATTGACTAGTAAAGCTGATGGTTGATCCTTGACATTTTAGAATTGACAAGTAAAGGTGATGGTTGATCCTTGACATTTTAGAATTGACATATGCCATGAAAAGCCAAGCTTAACCAACATACTGCATAATTACGCTGTCAGCAATCTCAATGATAAGAAAAAAAATTCCTTCTTGTAAAAATATCCCGAAAACGACTCATAGTCCCTCAAACTAATTTAGTCACTAAAAAAACAATCAAATCGATATTCGGAGATGTCAAGATACAGGACAAAATTCTCGAACCACCCATATTCAATCAGATATGAAATGCAGTTTGTTCGGAAAACCCTGCATCGTAACAAGACGTTTAATCATGATACGCGATAATGTGTTGAACGTGTTTGGCAAACAATATAACATTTATACATGTGACTGTCTGGAATGTATGCCTTTACATGTTTGGATATGATTTAATGTGCTTCGTTTTATTCTTCAAATAATCGCGTCCAGCCGATTTTCCAGACATTATAGAATTGGCCGCTTCTTATATTATCAAGACTGTTTTATCACTTTCCATTTCTGGGCACGTATCGTATGACGCATACAATGATTATTTGTACAAAACTGCTCGGCATCTTAGTTTGAACAATGTAGGATATCACTGCTTAAATACAAAAATATTGATACAATCTCCCATGAGATGTCTTGTTTATATTTTTTCTACTATTTCTTGAACTGTTTAATTCTACTTTGATGAAGTTATTAAATTTAATTTTATATTTTATAGTAATCTCATTTTGTTCTGTTTAATTAATTACGATGTTATTTTACAGTAACGTTCACGACTACCGCGCGAGTGACAATTATTACAACCACTTAGCGCATTTTGATATCGGTCGTTGGTACATTAAACCAGGCCGCGTCGACTGTGTTCTAGCAGACGTTGCGGTATTGTTACACGTAACTTTTGTTGAAAACCAAGGCTCCACACTTAAACGCAAAATCGACATGAATTATTTAAACCCGCTACTGACGGCCTGCTTGATATATTAAAGGTATTCGTACTCGTTAACCTTTTATTTCATGAACTGTTGCAATATGCGCTCAACAGATAAAATCTCGATTTTCGTCACACTAATTTGATTTTATTTTCTATATTTCAAAGGTATTTATAATTTAAAAGTTAAATTGATTCGTGACTGAATAAGTAATGACCGGTGTGGTTTGTTGTGAAATTAATGTAAACGATCGATATTGTGAAACCTACCGGAACTCGTTTGTTTCAATCGGGACTCCTCGGACAATTCCGCCATACCGGCGATCGTCTCTCGGGTGTATTTGGTGGAAGGATATGTCTAACGCCTCTAGGCGGAAGATATTACACCGAAAATATAGTTCGGGTTACACACCAATAAATTTGCACTAAATCAACCGATAATATAGATATATAAGGACCAATATCTTAAGGAGTAATATAATAGAATATTTATTAATGTTATTGTTTAAAATTAGATATTATTGCATGCAAAATATTCAAATTTTAATAAAATGTTAAGAAAGCCAATTAGTTGTTTATTGAAGTGAAAACAACAACATTATTCAAACTTAAAAGAATCAGTCTTTCTTAAATTATATTCATTGCAACATTGCTGATGTTCGGCTGCAGGCGACAAACTTTGAGATTTAATCAATATGTTTATGTCCTATACCATAAACAATCGTACAACACTGTACAGTGGCACAGAGAAAACTCTTCGGTGTAATATAAGAAATAGTAAACTCCACGTTGGTCCCAATGGCATTATAGTGACCAGCCAGGCAGTCACAAACTGTATATGGACCATAACCATACGGCCCTCAGTGGGGCTATTATCAGTATTGAGACATCTGAAAGGTTTCATGAATGGAATGAGTGGGGCTTGATTAAATTTGAAAAACGATTCTTTCTGTGCATTTGATGATGGCAACCATACAGTACTTCTAGCAGATATTGTTTATATTTTATTCTAGGCATTTTAATTCCAGATGTTGTTATCCCGGCCAGGAAACTAGCTTTACAAAGCCTTAAACAATCCAGTTCCATTAAAATTAGGGACAGTGTAACACTGTTCAGTTTGGTAATATTAATATATTAAGGCATAACTTTGCCCTTGGAAATTAACTCAATTCAGAATGGCCTCTCAAAATAAGACATACTGTATTGGAAATGTTAAAACTGAGCAGTGGTAAAATTTATATTATTTATCTTTGAAGAAACTTTAAGATACATATCAGAGGCATGCCCATGGTTTTGGTTCGGTACTCTTTAGATGGGAAACAAAAACACTAAATATGGTCGACAGTGCAGGCGACAATTGTAAAAAGATATTTTCCATCCCTGACTGCCATTACTGACATGAAGTAATTTAACTGTAATATGTCTGGAAACAGTGTCAGTCACACTTTTCTAAATATTGATTTATTCATGCATATGTAAATATATGTCATACAAGTACAGATCATACGATACAGTCAATTTACAACATTTAACAATTGGAAAACAATTATCACAGGTTTTGGACCACAATGCATTGATATATCCCATTTTGAATATCAGTCAAAGTTTATCATTTAAATTCAGTTACAAGTAAATAGTCAGTGTATTTGGCAGAGATCTGAAATAACAAGTAGTTACAAGATGTTGAAATCAAGACATGATATATATATACCACAGGATTTCCCATGAAAGGTTTGCAACTTATTTCCAATGGGGCCCTATAGATGGGTGGAAAATGTACAAAAATGGTGGCATTGATACCCATATAAATATCATTAATTTAAACTTGAGACTATAGTCTTGAGATCAAATAGTAATAAGCATATATTAGTTACACAATGTATACTACTATCTTGTCATCACATTTAAATGTACGTACAAATACTTTATTGATGACTTATTTGAACAACAGTAATATATATATATATATATATATATATATATATATATATATATATATATATATATATATATATATAACATTAATTTAAACAATAAGACTACTAGTCACAAATAAAATCAGCATCTTCTTTCAATTTCAATCATATTGTCTGTAGGAGAAGTTTTCACTTTGTTTTCAAATTCAAACGATTTAAACATCAGCAGGTAAACAGTTCCAGTCTTTGATCGTTTATAATTAAAAGTAGTGCTGGTAAAACCATTCACTTGAGGATATTGAGGTAAATAAAAGTTATCCTTACTATGTCTACTGTTATCACTATGTATATCAGACACTTAACTAAAATTATTATACAGAAAAGGTCATGTTAGAACGACATTTCTTGTTAACAATTTTATAAACATGGTTGAGTGTTATTTGCTTAACTCTGTTTTGAACATTTAACCAACCAATACTACTCAAATCTTAAACTTTCAAAGATGTTCGATAGTCATATCCATGAATAAATTTAACAACTTTATTCTGTACTACTTGTTATCTATTTTTTAACTGTTTACTAATACCATTGTACTATGAAGAGCTAGCATAGTCAAAATGGCATTGAACCAATGAGTTACATAACAAATTTCTTAATTCCATATTTGAACAGTGGTTTTGTCTATACAAGAACAGGAGTGTAGCTGCTATTAGGCACAGCAGGCCCGACCCTTCATTTTTTTTAAACATGCAAAAATTAAAATTGCTTCAACTTTGAAAAACGCTTTCAACAATTTCTGGGGGAGGACCCCCGATCAAAAACCCCGTTTTTTATGTAACATATTCGGGTCTACAGCTAAAACAAATGCTCGCTACGCCCGTGAAGAATCTTATTCTTGAGTTCACCTTTTTAATAATATTATTAACAATAGATGTAGCAGAAAGATCAGTGTCAAATATTGAACAAGAACAGGAGTGTAGCTGCTATTAGGCACAGCAGGCCCGACCCTTCATTTTTTTTAAACATGCAAAAATTAAAATTGCTTCAACTTTGAAAAACGCTTTCAACAATTTCTGGGGGAGGACCCCCGATCAAAAACCCCGTTTTTTATGTAACATATTCGGGTCTACAGCTAAAACAAATGCTCGCTACGCCCGTGAAGAATCTTATTCTTGAGTTCACCTTTTTAATAATATTATTAACAATAGATGTAGCAGAAAGATCAGTGTCAAATATTGAACCAAGGTGTTCAACAGATGATTGAGAAACAATAGTGTGATCATTACATTTTACATTAAAATTATGAAGTTTAGATAATTTCCTTTTGGAACCATACACTATACATTCAGTTTTTCCAAGGTGTAAAGACAGTTTGTTATCCACTAACCATTTAATACAATTTTCAAGTTCTTTACAAAAAACACTACTGGTGATACTAGGATCTTTGTGAAAATAAAGGATGACACTTTCATCAGCATATATAAGTTTACAAAAATACAATAATACAAAATCACTAATATCCTATATCATTGTTAAGGCATTATGAAATGGAAATGGGTGTGACAAGTATCAAGAGCCCTACACATTTACATCACAAAACATCTGATATCTACAATTACTGGATATAATATATATGTTGAAAGTTAATATAAATAGGGCAATACAAAAGAATGTACAAAAGTAGTAATAAAGACAAAACAACCAGTTTACAATGTTAAGATTTATGCAGTTGTTGGCAATAAGAGAACAATTACCATTCTTAACTTTGAATTTTGCAAGTGTAAATACATGATGTATGTAAATCAGAACACAAGAATTTGTTTCCCGTTCACTTTGAGCTATATAAGTGCCCAATGTTTACACTCAGTGAATTTGTAAAACAAACTTATATGTGCTAACTGTCTGTCCGAAAACTTAAACATTTCCTATATCTTTTGCAATATTGAAGATAGCAACTTGATATTTGGCATACATGTGTATCTCATGGAGCTGCACATTTTGAGTACTGAAAGGTCAAGGTCATCCTTAAAGGTCAAATATACGGCTTCAAAGCGGCGCAATAGGGGGCATTATGTTTCTGACAAACACATCTCTTGTTTTTACATGAAAAACAACAGACATTGTTGGAATTTGCCACATACTAGGCATTGTGTATACATTTTTAAACTCAATTTTCCACACAATGAAACAACTTTTTAAAAAGGCACCAACAAATGTTCCTCCATCCCCTTTGCACGCTAAACAAAGAATCAGTTTTTAGCTCCACTGGCCAAATTTGTTCAAATTATGCCCCTGGGTCAAATTTGACCCTGCCCCGGGAGTCACAAAATTGAAAATTGCTTATTTAAGGCCTATTTTGTGAAAACTTTCAAAATCTTCTCGTCCATAACCATTGGGCCTAGGGCTATCATTTTTGGTATGTAGAGACATCTAATAGTCGTCTACCAAAAATGTTAAAATTATGCCCCTGGGGTCAAATTTGACCCTGCCCCGGGCTCACAAAATTGAAAATTGCTTATTTAAGGCCTATTTTGTGAAAACTTTCAAAACCTTCTCGTCAATAACCATTGGACCTAGGGCTATCAAATTTGGTATGTAGAGACATCAAATAGTTCTCTACCAAATGTGTTCAAATTATGCCCCTGGGGTCAAATTCGACACTGCCCCGGGGGTCTCAAAATTGAAGATATGCGTATATAGGGTCTATTTTGTGAAAACTTTACAAATCTCGTCCATAACCATTGGACCTAGGGCAAATTTGGTATGTAGTGGCATCTTAAAGTCCTCTACCAAGTATGTTCAAATTATGTCCCTGGGGTCAAATTTGACCCTGCCCCGAGGGTCACAACATTTAACATATGCTTATAAAAGGCCTATTTTGTAAAAACTTAAAAAAATTCTTGTCCATATCCATTGGGCCTAGGGCTACCAAATTTGGTATGTAGTGGCATATAAAGTTCTCGACCAAGTTTGTTCAAATTATGCCCCTGGGGTCAAGTTTGACCCTGTCCCTGGGAGTCACAAAATTGAATATATGCTAATAAAGTGCTTTTTTTGTGAAAACTTTAAAAATCTTTTGTCCATATCCATTGGGCCTAGGGCTACCACATTTGGCATGTAGTGACATCTTATAGTCCTCTACCAAGTTTGTTCAAATTATGCCCCTGGGGTCAAGTTTGACCCTGTCCCGGGGGTCACAAAATTGAATATATGCTTATAAAGTGCTTATTTTGTGAAAACTTTAAAAATCTTTTGTCCATATCCATTGGGCCTAGGGCTACCACATTTGGTATGTAGTGACATCTTATAGTCCTCTACCAAGTTTGTTCAAATTATGCCCCTGGGGTCAAACTTGTCACTGCCCCGGGGGTCTCAAAATTGAAGATATGCGTATATAGGGTCTTTTTTGTAAAAACTTTTAAAACTGTATTGCATAGAGCTACCAAATTTGGTATGTAGTGACCTGTAATAGTTCTCTTCTTAGTTTGTGCAAATTATGCCCCTGGGTCAAATTTGAAACTGCCCCGGGGGTCACAAAATTGAATATATGCTTATAAAGGGCTAGTTTTTTTGTGAAAACATTAAAACCTTCTTGTCCATAACCATTGGGCCTAGGGCTACCAAATTTGGTATGTGGTGACATCTTATAGTCCTCTACCAAGTTTGTTCAAATTATGCCCCTGGGGTCAAATGGTCAAATGGTCAAATTTGACCCTGCCCTGGGGGTCACAAAATTGAACATACGCTTATATGGAGCCTTTTTTGTGAAAACTTTAAAAACTTCTTGTCCATAAACATTGGGCCTAGGGCTACCAAATCTGGTATGTAGTGACATCTTATAGTTCTCTACCAAATTTGTTCAAATTTTATCCCTGGGGTCAAATTTGACCGTGCCCCGGGGGGTCACAAAATTGAAAATATGCTTATATAAGGCCTATTTTGTGAAAACTTCAAATATATTCTTGTCCATAACCATCCGGCCTAGGACTATCAAATTTGGTATGTAGTGACATCTAATAGTCCTCTACCGAATGTGTTCAAATTTTATCCCTGGGGTCAAATTTGACCCTGCCCCGGGGGGGGGGGGGGGCTGCACAAAATTGAACATATGCTTATATAATGCCTATTTTGTGAAAACTTAAAAAAATCTTGTCCATAACCATTACGCCTACACAACTTGGTATGTAGTGACATTGTATAGTCCTCTACTTAGTATGTTCAAATTATGCCCCAGGGGTCAAATTTGACCCTGCCCTGGGGGCCACAAAATCTATTATATGCTAATATAGTGCCTATTTTGTGAAAACTTTAAATATCTACTTGTCTTTAACCATAAGGCATAGTGCTACCAAATTTGGTATGTAGTGACATCCAGTAGTTTTCTACCAAGTTTATTCAAATTATGCCCCTTGGGTCAAATTTGACCTGCCCGGGGAGTCACAAAACTGAACATACGCTTATATGGGGCCTATTTTGTGAAAACTTTAAAAATCTTTTAGTTCATAACCATTGGGCCTAGGGCTACTTAATTTGGTATGTAGTGGCATCTTATAAACCTCTACCAAATTTGTTCAAATAATGCCTCTGGGGTCAACTTTGACCTTGCCCGGGGGTCACAAAATTGAATAAATGCTTATAAAGCGCCTATTTTGTGAAATCTTTAAAAAAAAATCTTGTCGAAAACCATTCGGAATACGGCTATCAAATTTGGTATGCAGTAACATCTTATAGTCCTCTACCAAGTTTGTTCAAATTATGCCCTTTGGGTCGAATTTGACCCTGACCCGCGGGTCACATAATTGAACATTAAATACGCTTATATCGTGCTCATTTTGTGAAATCTGTTAACAAATTCTTATCCTTAACTCTAGGACCTAGGGCTACCACATTTTGTATGCAGTGAGGTATAGTAGTCCTTTACAAAGTTTGCTCAAATTATGCCCCTTGGGTTAAATTTGACCCAGCCCAGGGGGTCAAAAAAGTGTACATGTGCTTAAATAGGGCCTATATTAAAGTATTTGCACATTCCGAGAATATTTGTTTCAGCCTTTTTTATCGCAGTGGAGCCATACAGGGCCATCGTGGCCCTCTTGTTTATAAGAATATGTCAAAATGGGCAAAAGTCATGGACAATACTGTCTAAATGCCTTTTTAACAACTCTGGTGACATGCGGCTGTAGTATATTTTCTCTGTAAAGTTACAGCGAAACACATAATGTCATCATCATAAATATATAGCTTACATGTATATAAATATGATACGAGGTCTTACCCGGTATTTATACAAATTAACCTGGATATTTATGAAAAACACCATCTCCCTGTAAAGTGTAAGGAGAGAAGGCATTTGTTCACCAGTAACATTATGTTCAGTACTGGTAAATTGCAAGCAACGAACATGAAAAATTCAGTTCCCAATTCATCGAGTTTTTAAAGAGTTCAACTTTGCTTAAGTAAGTATGCATCAATGTTGATTCTAAAGAAAAAGAGTAATCATTTATGCCTAAACTGTTCTGCTGTCCAGAAGCAAGGACGTCATGCACAAGCTTTACAACATTAATAGTTTTAGTTACTTAACAATCTAAAATGAATGTCCATTCTAAGTTTGCTGTCGTATTCATCCCTCAAATCATACATGTTTCTTGCATAATTGAATGTTCATGTCCATGGATCACAATGTATATAAAAACAAACATTATTTTGAATTATCTTTCACAGTAATATATTTAATATTTGGTTTATTTTGGGATACACTTAAGCAAATATTAAAATTTGTCTCAAAATGAATCATCCTCTGAAGCCCCTGATGGGATTCAAACCCATACCTCTTTCCTCTGGAGAGGAAAGTATTCTATCTTAAAATACAAGGGCATGTAAGAGGAAAACTAGCAATTTCAAAGGGACGTATTCACAAATTAGACATGTATTGAAGTTTGTTATTAAATACTTTAAATTGATAAGTAAACATTTGAGAAAAATACCTCAATAAAAAAAGAAAAAAAATACAAAAAAAGAAAGGCAGTCTTACTTAACTGGGCTCGATCCACTGGCCCTTGGAGTAAAAGCTTAAACCAATGGGCCATCAGTGCTCCCATATAGTCAGTGGTTTATATAAGCAATCCTTGTAATGTCACAAAATCTAACTATAACAAAAGAACTCCCCAAATTATTTTTTTCATTATAGACTCTATGCTATATTGATAAATGCAAACATTGGATCTAAAAAGCTGCAATAAAATAAAAGAGAATAAAATTGAATAAAAATATAAAAGTAACCCTCAAATGGGCTCGAACCATTGACCCCATGGAGTAAAGGGTTACGGTTTGGACCACTCGGCCATCCATGCTCATACAATGAGTGATGTGTTTCATACTTATCAAGTTTATGTAAGCAATCCTCGTATCTCACAAAATATAACGAAAACAGTCGATTTAATTTTTAAATTTTGTCGATGTCAATACTATAAGTACTCCTATCAGTATGTCAGTAATGGCATCTTTAAATTTTAACAAGTTTTTAGGTACGTTGTGGGAATTCACAGATCTACATTAAATTATTACTTAAAGAATGTTATCTTGAAAAAGACGAGCTTAAACACACATTTAAATTTTTCCTCTTTACGAGGGGGCCGCCATCTTGTTTTCTAAAGGTCATAATACACTAAATAGTTTCCCTATATAATTCAATGTAAAAGCGACAACTTTGAGCGAAAATAAATGCATCATTTTGCACATAGAGACCCCCATAACCATACCTTTTCTTAAAGGCCATTCTAAGCGGAATCGATTTATGCAATAAAAAAGATATGTCATGTACAATGCAAGAAAGAACTTGACACAAATCAAAATCGACTGTTATTGCAACTTTTTTTTTCGGCAGTTCCTTAGTGGAATGTAACCTTTTCTAGTGCAATGGTTTACTATAGTCTTCACGTGTATCATATTTCAGGGATTCAGTAGTGAACACCTATTCATGCCCTACCATTATCTCCGCAAGATAACACCCGAATAATGGTAAAAAGTGTAAAACATGCCTTCCTGTCAACTATGATATTTTTTTAGAGAGTACAGCCCTACATGAAGCGATCATTAAGTGTATTGTAACCTATAAGACAACGTTTACTGTTAACATCGCGAAAAATAAGCACTTCTCGATACTTATAAACCTATTTTCTATGTGCATGCCAATTTTCAGACCGATCTTTCACGTAGAAATGCTTGAAAATGCATTTTATTATAACGCCTGATAAGCCATGTGGCTTTCGCGTTCGGAGCTTTGATTTATAACGGGCGTTCAGGCGTAAAACGATCACCCTAAATAATCACATTCGGTCAAAATACTGGAATATTGTTACAAGCTATGTAGAAAAAGAAGTAAACAACTATTAAAACGTGTTCATGAGCACTTTTAGCACAAATTGTTGCGATTTGAGATGCTCAAGACGAGTTTTTTTACGTTTTTTTCTTATTTTCCTCTGAAAACGTATTTTCTTCTTAAAAACTCACGATGCTCCTTAAATTCGTGAAACAAACGCATTTATTCCGTGAAATTTGCCAAAACGCGTCATATCCCATTAAAAAAATGATGATTTTCTAAAAATACAGCTCCTTTGTGACTAGGCCTGGTTTTGCGTTTAGGTCATAATACACTAAATAGTTTCCCTATATAATTCAATGTAAAAGCGACAACTTTGAGCGAAAATAAATGCATCATTTTGCACATAGAAACCCCCATAACCATACCTTTTCTTAAAGGCCATTCTAAGCGGAATCGATTTATGCAATAAAAAAGATATGTCATGTACAATGCAAGAAAGAACTTGACACAAATCAAAATCGACTGTTTTTGCAACTTTTTTTTTCGGCAGTTCCTTAGTTGAATGTAACCTTTTCTAGTGCAATGGTTTACTATAGTCTTCACGTGTATCATATTTCAGGGATTCAGTAGTGAACACCTATTCATTCCCTACCATTATCTACGCAAGATAACACCCGAATAATGGTAAAAAGTGTAAAACATGCCTTCCTGTCAACTATGATATTTTTTTAGAGAGTACAGCCCTACATGAAGCAATCATTTAGTGTATTGTAACCTAAAGTAGTTCCAAATCCAATATGACGGCGGCCTTCGTACATCAGAGAGACGGTGTGGTGTAGCCCACTGTCCGAAGCGTTCAGATTGCGTTTGTTTGTGGCTTTTGATATTGACTGTTTACATATTTATTTTAAGCATCCTGTAAAATTGGCACATCTGTAATATAATCACAGTCATCGATCAATATAGAGAATACTAGGTCGGTGCCGAATAAAGCAAAGTTTATTTTGCGAGGCTTAGAAAATCTGAACCACGAGCCTCGGCGAGTGGTTTAGATTTTCGTGCCGAGCAAGATAAACTTTGCTTTATTCGGCACCGACCTAGTATTCGATTTATCCCATCAATTTTCTTAGTCGTAAATAATTTCTTTAAAAATAGAATAGGAAAATCGAACTAGACGGAAAATCCCAAAGATATTTTAAGCAAACATTGTTTCATAATTTAAATCGTGTCGAGCCTCATACATTACAAAAAGATCAGTAACTTACCTGTTTTTCTGTTTATCATACCTCTTCGTCCCCGATTTTTAAGAAATATTGAAAAAAAGACACTAAACAACTGCATCTTTAGCGTGAAACAACTTGCATTGTGTCGTATGACGTGTTAATAATGACGTCACGATTACGCGCACTTAATATTTGTAAATAATGTTTATTTGCTTTTTGAGTTGCACTTTGTGTTAAAAATATTTACATCTTGGTATCAAATTGTTTGTTTTGTTGAATCTGGTTCGATTTTACTAAAAATGATTACTTTTTAGTTGATTCCGAGTAATATGAACATTCTTCGCCGCGCGTGACAGCTTTATTTCAGCACTGCTGAAATAGAGGAAAATTTATTCCACAGTGGTTTATTTCGACAATGCACGTCTGATGATGGGATAAAATAGTATCTTGAATAATATAATCACAAGCTGTTTCCACCATTATTAAAATCGCAAACAACAATTCCAGGCAATAAGAATGTTCACAACAATAAATGACATGAAGAAAGCAAGATGGCCAATAAACTGAATGTTTGGCCTTATCAGGTTAGATTTTAAATTGATATGTTTTTCTTGTACTCCTGCAAGGAAATCCTTATAGATGAAGAAATTTACCTAAATATACATCAATTAATCAAAACTTGGCAATATTTCCATTGTTCACACATATGTTTGACTAGTAACTATCATTTCACATAGTTCGTAGAGAACACAATAACATAAACGTCCATTTCTGTTTTCATATTGATTTATTTCTGTTGATTTAAATTCTGACACAAGCGCTTTCCAATGTCCGTCCAATATTCTGAACTACATGATACATGCGGCGGTCATAACGGCCGAGCGTCGCCCCGCTACAAAACAAATTGAGTGCCTTCTACCCTGCTGTTAGCGTGATACTGTCTAGTTACTAAGTCAAAATACAGATATAAACCATGAAAAGGTTGATTGTAACGTGTGCAGATTCTGATGAGCCGTTTGCAATGTTATGTGTCTAACCACTGCAACGTAAATATGACGTATGCAACTGACACATAACGGATATATTGTCGCAAGGTAAACAAAGACTCGTGTTCGGTACTTATTGACGTTTGATACCCGAGACAATGAAATGTTGTTTACATGCAGACGTGACTGCCTTTTAAAGATTGCGTTGATACAAATTTCGATTATTATATTAATTCAATAATGCCCCAAATGTTCGTTACGCTAGACTTAGATTATAGATTTTTAATCGATCGAAAACAGTAATGCGAAAAATATTTCTGTTACAAGGTTTCGGTGTTATTCGAAATTAAACCTAAATTTATTCATGCTACATGTATGAAATTTGAAATAATACAGAATATGTTTAAAGGTACTAATGCACACAGCGGTACTTCATGTATCAGTTTACTATTACCTGTGTTTTTAAGCCACAGCTAAGTCTTCATGTAGCATTGTTTTGACTATTTTATATAAACGCTTTGAAAAAAGGCATACGAATTGAGCATCCTGTAGCAATTAAAATATATTCTTGTAATACAATTTCGCGTAAATACAGACTTTACCTCAAACTATGACTTGATTTCACAGAATAATAATTAAAACTTTGCGTAAATTGTACTGCATGGAACATTTTGAAACCACTGAGTTTGAGGTATAAATCTAAGGAAAATATGCAATAAAATTATATCATTTCTTAAGAACAAACTATTAAATGTATACTTTAATATATTGAATATTGAAGTTATTTTTTTTGTTGGGGGAGGGGGGGTTCGATGGCCCTTCACAAAACGTACATCCCAATTCAAAGCAACGAAAGTAATTCACTTCAAATGTGTGTTATATGACAACTGATTGAAAGCATCAATACCAACTTTCAGCCAAAAGTAAACATATTCGATCATAAACGTTTCAAAATACGCAAAATCTGCTTGAGCGTCTTAACATGTTGTGCATTTTTCCATAAAAATGTACAGTTTAATGATTACAGAAATATCTCTCACAGTCGACTTCCGTATTTGAAAAACAATGTCTTAATTTCGGCAAAATTGTCCTTTAAATATTTCATTTGATGAATTATATTCTTTTGCTTTCTTTTGCTTAAAATGTCAAATTTTACACAAACAATTTTACAACTTCATATTTCCCAATATGAGAACTCTAAGGTACAAAGCTTGAAGTCGACGATATCGTCCATTCGACTTCAAAGTATGGAATGCACACACTTAACAACGACAACTAATGGTGCATGGTGGATCATACAAAAATATTAAAAAATCAGAACAAATATTACTGCAATGGTGTGTATATTTAAGAAATAATACGTGTAGGTTAAAGTTTGTTGTCGAATAACCCACGGTCGGAAGCTTAGATGCGTAGGGTTTAAATCATGAGTGCGAAGCACGAGGGATTTGAAACCACGCATCTAAACTTCCAGCCGTGGCTTATTTGACAACAAACTATAACGTACACGAATTATTTCGATTCTAACACGTTTTTTACTAAAGATTTATACGATGTATCTTATTTTTCTTGTGTACTGTTTTATGTGAAGTGCCGCACATAAAAATAACTTTCGGCTGTTCTGTCGATCAGTTCTCCGCCCTCAATAATTCTGTAATAAAATACCGGATTATTACGCTGTTGGAAAATTTATCGCGTGTTTTGTTTAGTTACAGCGCATGCTTTCAGTGTATAAGCTCCGCCCATAATTATTGCAGAATAACCCATAGACGATTGTCTTCTTTGTTTATATGAAATTCGGCACGTGCCGTGTTAGAATATTTTATAAAACAATAGTTAGTACATACAATTTAATATCCCGGGCTTGCCTCTCGTTATTAATTTCATTCGGACGGTTAAACGGTACAGTATTCGAGCCCCTCTTAATCACGGAATGTGGTCAGTACCACGGACCAGAAAGTGAGGATAAATTCATAACAGTGACGTGCAAGATGCATCTTTATGGAAGAATTGTACGTGTATGAAAATAGTAGTTGTACCTTATGTTGTGCGACGGTGTGGTGTTCAGTGTAATATCGAAAATGTAGAAATAACAATACGAATTGCAATAGTTTCCCGTCTATTTCTTGTTCGATCGTTTCGAATAGTTCGAATAGTTAATATGGAATATGTTTATTTAAAATTTATGTATTTTGTATCAAGAGCACACTGTTACGGAAAAAACAAATTTTAAATATGCACGAAATGCGACTTTTGAATTTGTTTTAATGCAATTGTTATTAATGTCTATAACTTTTCCCTTATTGGAAGACATAGTGCATATTAAACACCAACAACCAATTGCAGTTTATAGTAAATGCATACACAAGATCAATTTTTATCAAAAAGACACGCTTAGCATTTTTTCGCATCTTTTAAACTCGACCATTATACGTATTGGCTGACCTGCATTACTCGCCCATTTATCGGCGTTGGAGATGTGTAAACTTATGGACAGATAAAGATTTGCGTGCAAAATCTTTAAACAATGGTTTGTACAACAGGTATTCAGTTGAAACTTCTTACATGTGTTCGGCATAATTGTGTGAGGTCACAAACCAAGTTCCCTAATTCTATCATCCTATTTAAGAAAATTATGTTTGGGCTTGTAACAAAAAAACATTATAATACATTATATAGAAAAGGTTTTAACCCATGAACTTAATTATGAACTTTTATGATAGGTTGTTTTGAGGTCGTTTTCGTTATTTGGTTTACTGTTTAATTCGATATCAAAACAAATTGCACATATTGCCGATGTTGCGTCAGGACGGGATTATTCGTGTTTTACAATAATATACTGTTTAATGTTATATCCGATAGTTTGCTAGTGTATTTGTTTGGGAACTGTTTCTACTTCTATTTACTTTTCAGGAGTGTCAATGGGTGATTCAATAAATTGATAATAAGGGACCCAGGTAGAAGTCCTAACGTTCGATAAATATTATTAAGAAAACTGTTACTGATATAATACATGCGCAAATATTTCCATAATTATATTTCATAATATGTTTTCCATATCCCAATTTCCTTGACTTATAACATTATCATTGGAAAAACACTTCACGGCAATTTAAATTATTTACATAACCATTTCGATAAAACATCAACAGTTTTGCATAACACGGAATGACATTAGAAAACGGCTGTAAAGACGAACTAAATAGATCGATACTAGTGTATTTTCAAATTAACGATTTTGCTATTATATGGCAAGAGGTCTAGATGAGTGCCATCAATTAGTTTTTAATATATAAATCATCAACTCGGCAGGCAAACATGGCACTCTTAAGATGCATAAACATTAAAAAATGTGTATTCAGGCGTGAATTCAAAATCAAAGTTTTGATATAATAAAATTGATAAAATAACAATATTTGTAAAAGGTAATATGTCATGCAATAGTTCTCCTAGACCTAAACCAATATTCAGCTTCATACATCTAGTAAATACATGGATGCAAACATGTATTTTAATGAACCTAACAATTTAATTAGCCCCAATTGCTAGCATTTGATATCTGAAAAACGGATGATTATCGAAATGTTTTAACAAAGTTTAATATACAATTTCCTTCGTTTTTGACACTATATATTTGTTGTGTTATTGATATAATAAAATGTAAACGGACATTAGAGCTAAACGGTTTAGACGAAGTCTTTTTCAAATTAATTAAGGTTAATGAGAATTAAAAATTGGTTTTCCGTTTTAATCGTATAGGCTTTTCAAGGACAATTTAACGTTGGTTTGGATGACTAACATACAATAAATATTCGGCAAAGGATGAAAGACGAACAAACAAAGCTTTAAGGTTAGTTCTTACCTGTTCTCTGATTGACCGCTCGGATGTCATCATTTTTGAGGAAGGGAGTGCCCGTAGGAGAAATGTGTACGCTTCCCTGGCACATGGGGTGGCATGACATGGTCAACAGGACAATGTAATAGCGCTATGTGAGCTTTCGCAAGAATGAAGACAATAATTTATAGTTACGTGAACTGTATGTATACATTTCATTTGGATTGAAGAACAGTATACAGAATATCGTATTTATACATGTATATACATATACATTATACATGTAATGTATCAGAAAAAAACTAAGGCCATTTCTTTTTAATCTAAATGGCAAAACTGCGAATGCGAACTTCTTGTGCCTTAAGTGAATTGATTCATTTGGAGAATGTTTGGTAATGCATTCGATTGTTTTGATATTAGGCTATTCGTTTTGGAAATACAAGTACAAAATCATGAGTTCAAGCCTAAGAATTATTTACATAAGCAGATTTTTAACGGCAATTAATGTTGTTTGATTGTGGTAGCATTTTGTGTCTTTATTATTTTATGCCATGTGTTTATGACGATATGCTATTTGTTTATGATGATATGCTGTGTTTTCATGATGATATCATATGAGTTTATGATGATATGATCTGTGTTTATGATGATGCACTGTATGTTTATGATTATATGCCAAGTTTTCATGATGATATTCTGTGTGTCGATGATGATATGCTGTGTGTTTATGATGAAAACATGTGTGTTTATGATAAAACGTTGTGTGTTTATGATGATAAGTAATATGTTTATGAAGATATCCTCCTTGTTAATGATGATATACCCATGTGTTTATGATGCCATACTCTGTGTTTATGATGATGATATGCTGTAAGTGTATGATGATATGATTTGTGTATATGATGATATTCTATATGTCTATGATTATATGCTATGCGTTTATGATGATATGCTCTGCGTTTATGGTGATATACTGTGTGTTCATTGTAATATTTTGTTGCGTTCTATATATTATTTGCCTCTTCAATAGGTATGAGGAGTTTTAGGACATCCCCCTTCCATACCGTACATCATCAGTATATATAAGATATCATCATACAGGTGCGAATAACTGCGTAATGAAAACAAACACACTTCCATTACTATATATATATATATATATATATATATATATATATATATATATATATATATATATATATATATATATATATATATATATATTGGATAATTTTCTATCATACACAAAAATACAGTAATTATATTTTGTTTTACCTAATGTCATTTTTAGATAGAATTAGGGCACCATCATAAACTTCACAGTGTATCATATGCCACAAACAAAGGCTAATAATTATGTCTTTTCAATATATCATAATTATACAAGATAATTATTGATGCAAAGCATCAAAGGGCGTCGCGAATTTCTGTGTAAAAGGCACTCAATGAAGTTACATGGAACGATTTTTTTTCTACTGTTTATATTAATATATTGGCCGATTATTTAAAAAATATAGAAAAAGATACTGGTATAACCATGATTTTGTGTTATAACCCCCAAATAACCATTATCTATGATGTTGTGTTATAACACCCAAATAACCATTATCTATGATTTTGTGTTGTAACCCCCAAATATTTCATAGTTCATTTCATTTACATTGGTTTCCTTTTTTATTGGCATCCGTGTGCAGTTTTCATAAATGGAACAGAACTGTGTAGGTTTTAAAAAATCTGCTTCATCTTGTAAGCGTTATTGCATATTTTTCTCAACTTCAATGGGAGATGATTCTGAACTTATTCTTACGTTGCTCATTTACGATAGGGGTTGAGTACTCATTGATATGAAAACACTGTAAAAGTTTTAATGTGTTTACGAACCCCACCCCCACCCTCTCACACATATATTTCATGGGCATAATAAAAACAAAAAATGGTTACAATAAAACAGCATATTTATTTAAACTAAAATGTCTACATCAAAAAAAATGTTAACATAGAACACAAATAAAATAATTTGATTCTACTGGGGCTCGAACCTTGGGCCTCTCACATGTGAAGCGAGCGTGTAACCACAACACTACGGAACCGCTTGACAAATCAACTTCTAACTAGGATATTAATAAGCTATTAATAGTCGTTTTAAATGTAAACCCGGAAGTTTAAACGCTGGATAGTGAGCGGGGTTAAAGGTCCATACCAAAGGGTCCATACCACTGGCAAGATACGGGTCAGGCCTGCGGCCTTCTATATGTGGTTCTTAAAGCGGGTATATACGATTTTTATATGTGCTGAATTGTAAAATATTGATACAAATATGTTATAATAACACACAATATGCAAGAAAAATGATACATTTAAGACGAATTTCATAAAATACAGCAAATACAAATTAGAGCCCCGAGCCGATTGTGACGAAGATAATTCGTAATTATTTTCCTACAATAACCGATGCATTCGTCTTTTTAGTAAGTGTTCGTGTGTCGTATGAATCGATATCGCTGCAGGAATTTCAAATGAACCGTTAAACTAAATTTAGATTCACATCGTACATGCATGATATACATGCTGGCGAATTCGGCTGTACAGCCTTTTTCGATTTTAGAATTAAATATCTGGCTTATTTAGCATTTTTCGACGCATGTTCTTCTTAACTTTTATTTTAGTTTATATTGAAATATATGTATAATAAGTTTTTACACATTTTATATTAATAAATAAATATTTGACAAGATCGTATATACCCGCTTTAAAAAATCCTGTAGAAGGACTGGATAGTAATGAGACTGGGGTGCTGTGATGGTGCTCCTCATTGATAAGCGGCTGCTTCCTTTATCAAGATTCATTATTACAATAAATAAAACGTGTCGCGCTTCGCGTTCTTTAGCGCCTTTATTAGTAACTAGGTGGTTGCTAGGATAGTGGAACAAAGAAGTTTTGTTTTTATACAAAACCAGAAAGTTTCACCGGTTTGCGTATTTGCCCAGTCCCAGTGGTCTTTTATTAGTGCCCAGTCCCTGTGATCACTTATTAATTAAAAGAATTAGCTTTGCCATTATTGGCAGTAAATGTTGTAGTTAATGAAATAGGCACAAATGCAGTACTTATTTACACTAATTTACACAAAAAATCACCACTATGCAAGATTTTCTGACAACAATAATATATACATTGATCCGTAAAATAACTTCTTCTCCCATAAGTGAAAAAAAAACGTATTACATAATAGTCGCCGCACTTCAGTGCGACGCCAACAACTTTGTTTACTTTAAAAGAAAAGGGTTTGTTTTCAAAAAGTATGCATCTTTGTTTCTACTTCAGAATCAAATTAAAATGTATTTTTTTTAGCTTTATTTTATAGTCAAGATATACGACGAATATCTTTTTTAAAAGATATTTCTTCTTCACACTAATTGGGATGTCAATAAGAAATTATTAATCAAATTTTAATTAATAGTGAGATATTTAAAGTAAAAGTATTTGTTGTTTGAGCATTTATAACCACGAAACAAATACAACCAGTTAACTGTTATTATTGGAATAACCTTTTTGTTTATGATTGCATCATAAATGTTAATTATAGGATGCGGCGTCTCATCAGGGTCTGCGCTGTTTGCTTAAAGGAATTTCTGTAAAAAATATTCTAAATATAGAAACAAATATACAAGACATCTCTAATTTTGGAAATAAATTGATCCAATTTAGAAGGATGGGAGAGTCCAATAGACATAAATGAGTTAAACTATCAATGAAAACATTGTTTGCTATGCTTCAACATATTTGCTATTGACTAAGATCTTAATATTCTTAGTTTTTTGATTTGTGTCACTTTTCTTTTATTACATGGTCTTGATTTGTTTCCATTAAATTGGTAACACTTAGTAAACTTTTTAAAAAGAAAATAGACAAAATCGTTATCACACACAAAGCGTCAAATGACATGAATAAGTTAATGAATGGCGAAAATTACCTTTGCTAATTAAGCAAATTGAAAGGTGTAAAAATTAACTTTCCGTTGATATCTACACAAGATTACTGGCAATTTAAAATATACAAATAACACAGAAATTCATACCACAACCCATTTCACTTGAAAAAAGTTAATTGCCATTCTATGTATTGAAATGTCTTTGTTAACTCACAGAGGTCTCTCTATAAATATAAGGTGTTTCCCGATACAGCCTTGTTTTAAACACTATAGAACAGATACAAACGCACAGCGCGGGCCCCGTTTTGAAGTCATCGAAATATTATTGAGTCATTATAATTACTACAATTGCTATTGTTAAACTTGTCTATTTGTGGGCAGGCTTGCCACATTGATTTGTCGACCGACGATAATTGAAGTGTCATAACCTGAAAGAATGCAACACTAGCCAGGACTTTCAGAATGTGTCATAGCTCAGATTAAGCGATAAGCTTTTATCATTTTTCATTGTATTTTTTTTTCGTTCTTTCAAGAAATTCAGTTGAGGAGCAGAAACTGAGTTGGTTAAGTTATTGGTATTTACCTGATCGGATAGCAAATCAGTCTGCCATAAGGTAATGTGTTCACTTTGAAATTTTGTACAGTACAGATACTTAAAAAATAAGAAAAAAAATAAAAAAAAAATAATTTATTATTGAGCACATTTAAAAAGCTTGTTATTAACCATCGTACTTGCATCACAAATACAAAAACTGTTTGAATTGCGTTCGAGTTTTATCATGCTCGCACCGTTTATGTACAATATTACAACAATTATGTCATAATTTTTGTTTAAAAGACATTAAAAGTAGTAACCAACACAATTCGCACACAATTATTTTCGTTGTGTTTAATCTCGTGGTAAATCTTAACATTTTTACGGGTTTTCAAAATTCACGCATCATATTGAGGTTAAGTGATGCTTCACTTTCTGCATACTAATTGCGTATTATGTTGTGTCACAATGATAAAAAGAATACATGATACCAACATTTAATAACACAACTTGATTGATATATGTGATGTTCATCTGATCTCAGCTTCGTCTCTGAACTTCTGTTTGCGACGTAGGCCTCCGACCAGCTTCCTCCAGACGTCTCAGTTATTGTCGAGTATCTTCAGCTGTCCTCCCTTCTTGCCCATCTGGTTGGCATCAAATGATTAATAACAGCACTGTATTAGATATGCATAAAGTGTTATAAACCTCTTTGGAATATAACCAATATTAATACTTATTTCTAGAACGTCTACGATTTTTTTCTGAAAGATCAAGAGTTTCTGTACACTCTTTTAGAATTCACAGGGGCAGATACGCCTAAAATAAATTACCGCGAAATGAACGCTATTGTTTTAATGACTTTGATTAAGAAGACAAATACCTTTTTATATGTATATGCCGCTGTTACACTGATTTAAGAAAAAAAAGCCGTATATTTTATATCAACCCATATGTATATAAATTCCACAAGTTATTAGTTGTATGTGCAAAATCAATAATTTATAATGTATGTAAATATATCAAAGACTATTTTAAATAATAGTGTTTAATTAATTGTATTACCGCCTAAATAGTGTATTTGTATTTTCAATTTTTTTATGAAATGTTATGTTGTTATACGTATTAGCGTGACAGAAAATCATGTGTATATTATAGTATCAATACGATGGACATGTGTTTTACTCTGAATAAACTGTCTGTCTGTCTTTACAATCAGCTTGTACCGGGCACTCCCGCACGACCAATCGACATCACAGCTGTGAAAGCGGTTCAGGCGTTGGCCCCAAACATGTGTCAATCGACTGCATTTGTTTGCGCCATTTTGGCCGCGCTTTTCGCCGTCGCCTCATCAAGTGAGACAACTCGTTAAAAATATCTTACCCTTCATTTTCCATCCCGTTCAATAAATTATAACAGTGAATTAATGTCATAATTTTCATTTTTATTATAAACATGTTTCATTTTATAATTATTTAATTGCATGTTTAATTTTTTATCTGGCGTATATTGAAATTCTATTTGAACGATTGTATTTATTACAGATTTAAGGTATACGACAACCATGGCTTTCTATACTTAATTGTTTATTGGAATGTACTTATCTTGTTTTCAAATCGAAAACGTCACATGGTTACCGTGTGTGTTTCTTCGAATATATATTGGTGCATTGAAACATCGTTATTAATAATGTATGGGATTTATGATCTTAATTTAGAATCGGTTATTATGATTATTGACTGTTTTAAACGGAATATTAATGAGCGCCAGGTTAAACATGAGGTATAAGGAATGAATCTTACTTATTTTAGTAATTTATGGACTCTATGAATGCTCCTTCGTGTCATCATAAAACATAACAGTGTAAAATGTAAAGCGCTACATTTTTTCCAATTGTTTCCAGACAACTGCAAGACGCTTCAAATTCAAGCTAACGGGGCTCTAATAAACGGCACGTATACCATCCAGAACAGCGACGGGCAGTCTTATAAAATCTACTGTCAGTTCTACGACGGCTACGGATACACGTTCCTTTCCACCTCAACCAACGTCAATGTCGACATGTCCTCCCTCTATGACGATAAGTCGCACGTGATCATACGTCACAAGCGTTCAAGCGGCGTCCAGTACACATCGACAATGGCTCAGTTGGGAACATTTTCCTCTAATCCAGTCTCGGTGCAATATTCGGGACACAGCGGGTACCAGGGGCCGCAAAACACTGCTATGGCGCCGTACATTTTTGTCGGTTTCATTCCGCAATCGTTGAACCGTAAAGATGATTTGCAGGGATGGAAAGTCAACGGCGAGGATCTGACCTTCAACAACTGCGATGGGAATCCCAACAGCTACATCGCTTTCTTCTTCAATCCTTCTGGACAAGGGTATACGGACAACGTCGGGGGGCACAACAAACTAATGTACCAGTGGTATGACGGCGCCTCTGCTGTCGCTCAGTCCGAGTACCTCCCTGACGAGTTTTTCGCCAACTATCACGAGGTCCATCAGGGCGGCTGCGGCGGCTACAGTCGAGGCTCGAACGTACCGACCGGGGGAGCGGTGGGGATGAAATTTAGTGAGTACTGTCTTATTGCTATTAAGGTTCTATTGTTTAAAAAAGGTTTACCATATTTTGCCTATAAAATTTGCCAAAATGAAATAATTTCTCAACAAAACGTTGCCATAATTATCATAAAACATTATTATATATTATGCTTATCCTGCACCTTCGAAGAAGCGGGGTATATTACTTTATACCAGTCCGTCGGTCGGTCGGTATATTGGTAGGTCGTTAGGTAAATCGGTAGGTCGGTAAGACCGTCGTACAGTATTGGTCTATGCAAAACATCAATGCAGTACTTCGACCTTCAGCCATGCACACTGGCATGATAGTTTTTTGGAGGAGAGGAAGACGCCTATACATTTTGATGTCAAAGGTCAAGGTCACTGGGGTTAAATAACTCAAATGGTACACAATAAATGTATTAATATCCATGAAACATAATTAAAAAGACTTTCATTTACGACTTTTGGACAAAAAGCTCCATAATATTTCGATAGATAATGGTACTGGCAATGATTGAAGGCACTCAACCATCACATGTGATCCTTTTAAACAATGTTAATAGCATCACACTAAATGGCTGTACGCATTATTTTTGGCACATTTCAATACGTGTATAATGTAATACACTTTGCTTCTGATGTGCATTTAATCTAGAACGCTGGTTACCGTTGACAAAGGGTAACTGCTGATTATTTTACAATCAAGAGATCAAATTTCGAGGTCACACGGGCGACTTTGCTGCAAGTCGAGAGTGGAACACGGAATTCTGTTTTTAAACCATCTCTTGTTGCATCTTTAGTGCACGTATTGCATAAAAATCCATACAAATACATCTGTGGGGAACAATGAAAACACGTCAGAAGTTTCTTACGGTCTCAACTGATTAATATTTTGTTTTTGTTAACGCAAGCAGATAATCGGCAATTCATCACATGGTTTTAATCTTTACAGATGTGCATTGAAATTCGTTTTACATGTTTAATTATTTGCTAATAAAAGAGTTCCATTAACTCTAATTTCTGATTTCTGTTGTTAACAGCGTTAGAATGCGCAGTTCCGGCGGAGGTCGCGGGCGCGCAAATGACATACCAGGGAACTTATATCGGTCACACCTCGACGTATTCGTGTGTCTCCGGATATCAACACACGGGTGGCGATCTCTCTCGTACCTGCAGCGGAAGTGGCGCCTGGTCCGGCTCAACACCCGTATGCGGAAGTGAGCTAGCTTCTGGCTTAATCTAATCGTATTTTTATTAAAACGCTGACGTTATCATGCCGAATCATAATCAACATGCTCGACGTTAGATTGCTGGTTGTTTCTCACCGTGAAGTAATATTTTGACAAGTCAAGAGTCGTCTCTGGAACGGACACTTCTTATTTTGCGGACAGTCTTTTGGTGAAAGTAATGAACTTATTTTAAAAGGAACACTTAAGCACATACACACAAGTACACGCGAATTATTGGAACCATACGTAAAAAGTCAAAGATACATGCAACCTGGAATATATTATTTTGATAAAATTGATAATAAATATGCGTTATTCAATTCAAACCATGTGCACACATTCTTTATTCTTACTTTAAGTTTCGAGCCTCAACTTAAAAACTGTTTTAACAATAAATAATTACTGTAATTATTGGTAACAAGTGCACCGATTGAATACGTGTTTTCATCATCGGTACTCACACTCGCTGTAATCGGCTTAATCTTCTCGGTCGAAAAATGTAAAGAAATGTACACATTTAAAAAAAAGTATTTCATTACACTTGTGGTATTATATATAATGTAGGTATAACGGAACATGTTCAATAGGTTTCGACAATCTACTTTTATTACTAAAAAGTTCATTTTCATAGCATATCGTATCAGTTTCATTTTTACGTACACGTGTATTGACTATTGCTTTCATGTTGTTATCATTTCTAGATATTAACGAATGTGCCTCAAATCCATGTCAAAATGGCGGACAATGCACAGATTACCTCAATTCTTACACGTGCGCATGCGCATCGGGATACCAAGGAACAGTTTGTGAAACAAGTAAGGGCACAACAATCGTATTTTTTTGCGAAATAATAACTGGTATCGATATTTATTCGTTCATCATCGATATTTTTAAGTTATGTGCTTTCTTTTTTCTATATAATTATCTACTGATAACGGAATGGTTAAAATAAAAAACTATTATTAACCACCTTTTTAATTGTAAGATTTTCAATTGAGAGTATTCTTCTAGATAAAGAACTCAATTATCTAAATAAGACCCGTATTTGAGCTTAGCGTAGTTAAATACTTAAGTTCAATTTCAAAAATAATTATCGGAATATTCGAAAACTGAACAATATTGTGCTTCAATTGAAAGTGACCTTGTGCAATCTTAATATGAAAAGTAACTAAGTATTATAATACCACTCAAAAGCTAGTATATTTCCAAAGAAGTCTAAATAAGACGGATGGTGGGTTTGTTTAGGTTATTGCTTAGCGTAGTTCTGGCTACTATAACTTTAAATGTCGCTTTTTATGATTTTTGACTGGCGCGACTTTATAGTTATGGACCAACCCCATTAGGAAAGTCAACCAGAAATTCCCGAAAAGTTGACAGTTAACAAAGACCGGCCCAAAACAGCTTTTAAATGCAGTTGTTGGCCCAAATCAACCACTTGATTGGAAAGATTGACATTTTTCACATTTAACTGATATATTCTTTCACAAAAAACTATCTTAAACATTTAAAATGTATCTATTCTGCTCATACATATCGAGAAAAACAGCGATGTGACAGACTTTCTTGAAATGCGAATCTCCCGAGATTTCACGGTCATATGACGTTATTTCTATTTTTAGTAACAAACCATGTGCTCAAGTGTTTTCAAATTCAGAATGACATTTCCCGGTATTTTAATTATACTGGCTTATTTTGTAAACAAATTGTAGTGTCAATACAAAGTCAAAGTAAATATTATATAAAACTACCTTATTCACAATGAAATCAGTCTTATTATCCACCAGACGTAAGTTGTTAATCACAAATACAAGATTTCAGAAAACGAAAGTAATGTTTACAATTTCAGCATAAAATGTCAAGGTTTATCCGAAAGTATCCAAATGAAAACTCGTCACGTGACAAAGCGACAATGGCGTCAAAATTGTGAATTTCAGACTGATGAGAGTTATTTTCATCTAATGTAAGATGCATTTGAAACATCTGAACCTTAAAACATTCCTCGATGCAGTAATTTATATTCATTCACTAATATATGTAGAAATGTATCCAAGAAAATGAGCTTTCTTTGATTTATAGCGTGACATAAATATGTTACGACTCTGGTTGACTTTCGATACGGGGTTAGCTTCAGCGTACAGGTCTGTCAATACTATATAAACTGTACGCTGAAGTTTCTTTAGCTATGCTTAGCGATGCTTGTTTTCGCATTCATATAAACATTTCAATGCGCATAATTCAGCTGTAATAGTGTGCTTTTAAGTTTATAAATGAACTGTAATCCTGTCATATCTTGACATCTTTGGCACTGCACCGGGTCATATCATTGTTGCATCAACATATTGAATGTACAGTCGAATTTCTCAACCAATACGAGTTTTTTTAAGAGACCCTGGCGGATATGTTACTCGGGAACATTGGTTGATATCATTTTCGGTGCAAAAACTTGTTCACTGGCATACTGTTAAAGACATTTGTAAATAAAGTGCTAAATAGGGGACAAATCACTGCATCGTCGACTTCGAATAGCCATATTGTAATAAATACTGAATAATAATAACCAGGATTTTTCTAACATACATGATAATACCTCCTTTGCATATACCAAAATATATTTTAATTCAAAAATGCCTTTAATCAATTATAGAACTGGATTTACTTACCCTACCGAAATTCAGCAAAATTTAAGAAAAACTTTTCCAAGCACGTCCAACTTTTCACAACATATCTGGTTTCCGGGGATGATAACAGTAGTGACGCTTTTTTACCTAACGATGTTTGTTTTCAGACATAAACGAGTGTCAACCTAACCCATGCCAGAATGGTGCGCAATGTACAGATCAAATTTACGACTACACGTGCGCATGCGTGGCTGGATATGCGGGGAAAAACTGCGAAATAAGTAAGCACTTTACAGTTATTTTCAGGCATACCCGTTTAATATATTTCCCATGTTCGAATTAGAGAACATATATAGAAAATTTTACAACAAACATGTGGAAATTCGCACACAAAATTTAATATGAGCGTTTAGCCACACACATTTATATGAAAATATTAATAATAAATATGAAATTATAAAACAAATATTTGTTTGCCAAACATATATATATATATATATATATATATATATATATATATATATATATATATATATATATATATATATATATATATATATATGACTTTATGCAACATAAATAAACACCTATTCGACAACACAAAAATGAATATATATATATATATATATATATATATATATACCAATACATAGTGCCAGTTACGCGGTCTCTGTAGTTTTCAGACTGTACTTACGAGGTCAATATAAAAAACGGGGTCTATATACAACCCCGCAATCTAGGCTCCTTTAATTACTATGAGGGGGGTGTAGGGGAGGTAATGCAATCAAATCTCACAATAAGGTCTTAAATCGAAAACCACAATCAGGTCTGAAATTGAAATTGTATATACCTCGCAAATAAGTTCGCTATATATTTCCTTGTATAAGACGTTAAATAAATGACGTATTTATATACAATAATAATAGTAGGTACCCCTATATACCTTAATTCGTGTTTATATCGGATAAAAAAGGGTATGGAGATACATGTATTTAAAGTGGGAACCCCATAACCTATTTCTAAATCAGAGACCCCGTAACTGGCCATATGTGTGAATATATATATATATATATATATATATATATATATATATATATATATATATACAAATATACCACATAAAAAATGAAAACCTTGAATATTGCAACGTTCGACTTGCCAAAATTATGAGATCATAATAACGTATTCTTTGATGACGTTATTCAAAAGAACGTTTTTTTTCCAATCGTTGAATACGAACATGTATTATATACCTTTTGAATGCTTTTAACAAAATACAGGTTGTATCAATCGTTGAAATAAAAAAATCCCGTATTACGCTACTCGCTGTTTCCAATTCCGTATTACCATACTTCTACTTTTAGTCTAGCCGGACTACTTTTTTTTACCCATTTAATGACGTCACAGTATGCGCACCGAAAATAGGAAACCCCCTTGTTAAATCTTCGACCCATTTAATGACGTCACACTACGCGTAGCGAAAATAGGAAACCCCCTTGTGTAGTATTATTAGATACGTCGTCTTCAGTTTGACCAGTGGGTAAATATGGCCGAATTTTCGACCATGGACATAGCGGAATGGTAATCGATCGGTTTATTTGACTTAATTGACGATAGTTTTTTTTGAAAATGAACTATTCGGAACGGCTGTTCATAATTCTGGAGAGAATGAAAATGTCAGTAGCACTGAATATACTGAAACAAGTGCAGTGTCCACTCTTTTAGAAGCAGGTGTCCAGCTGCCCAATGAAAGTAAGTCTGATCTGCATCAAAATATAGATTTAAGTTCACATGACCAAAGAAATCAAATGGAACAGATGAATTTAAATAGTCATGTTCAAGGTGAAACACGTAAACAACCAACATTTGTACATGTAACAGAAGATGAAAAGACAAATTTTGTTCAAAGAATGAAAAATGTGAACACTAGCCGCAAAACTGAATTATGTATGCGCCATTTCCAACGCTGGCTATCAGAACCAACACGCAATGAAACAAGATCTGTCTGTGACAATCACATAATGACAACTAAACTTGACAACTACATAGGTTCATTCCTCCTGTCCATCCGTAAAGCCGACGGGTCTGAGTATGAGCCTGACACACTCACAAGCTACCATCGAGGCATTGACCGGTTTGTAAAAGAAATTCATATTTATACACCAAAGACATGGTTTAATAAAGTGCTCAGTGTATAAACAATCAACATTGAATCGAAATAGTATTTCAGTGATGATAATGCAATGTTGTTGTAGTACTATATTACTCACTGCTGTAGAGATAGTATAAACCTATATATTTAAGCTTGATTCCATCGAAAGCCTAAGGCTTATATAAACACTCTCGAGTCCATTTTCTGGGCTTAGAACCATTACTATGTGTCTTTGTGAGAGATCTTAAGAACGCTTGCACGGTGGGGATCGAACCCATCACCTCCCAGTGGCTAGGCAGACACCCTATCCATAAAACATTAAACCATGTCGACCTTGCTGTAGAGTTAATTTACTACATCCAACATAAAGTGATTAAATTAAAAAATTTAAAATTGAAATGTTATAGCTGTGTAATTATGCTTTATAGTTGTTATGTTAACCTGATTGGTTATTGCACACATCTATGAAAATAAAATTTAATTAAGTGGCAAATAAATGTATAATAGTTATTAAACAAAACAATAGGTAAATTGAATATAACACAATTTTATTAACGGTTTAAGAAAAAAAAATATCTCGAACAAAATGTAAATAATGCCCTTAATTTTCAAATTATATCCAGTTTAAAAATAATAAATACTTCTGTACATGGGTCAAGTTTAAAAAATAAAAGAAAGAAAATCAAATGTTTAAATGTGATTTTTTTTCAGATATTTAAGGGAAAATAAATATTCCCACAGCATCTTGGGTGACAGAGAGTTTGAAACTTCTCGAAAGGTTTTGGCTTCCAAAAGAAAGGAACTGAAGCAAAAAGGAAAAGGAAACAGGCCCCATGCTGCTGAAGCCATTACCTCTGAAGAAAGAGGGATTTTAAAACAAAAAGCAATAATTGGACGTCAAAGCCCAAGACAGCTGTTGAATCAAGTTTGGCTAAATGATTCAAGATTGTTCGGCATTCGTGGTGGAACCGAAAGTGACAACCTTAGATGGGGCGACATCAAACTGAAAAAAAACTGATCAAGGAAGAGAATACCTTGAATACAATGAACGGTTGACCAAAACACGTACATCGGAAACCAAGTCGGATCAAAGTGCCTTTCCACCTAAGCAGTTTGCTCATACCAACAATGATTCATGCCCTGTTGAAGCGTACAAGTAGTTAGCTCATCACAGAACAAAAGAAGCTCTGCATGATGATGCCCCTTTCTACTTGTGTATAAACTATAGTCGACATGCTGGGTAAGACAAGTGGTATTAATGTCAGCCCATGGGTGAAAACTCCTTGAGGTCAATAATGAAAACGATGGCCGAGAGGGGCGATCTCACAGGTCGGAAGACAAATCACAGTGCCCGAAAAACAACCTGTACGACTCTCTTGCATAATGGGGTTGCTCCAACAACGATTCAACAGCTAACTGGACACAAAAATGTGCAAAGTGTTAACAATTACGCAAAGGCTTCATTCGAAATGCAAGCAGCCATGTCCGACATATTATCAGAAAATCCTGACCAACAACAAATCATGCAATTTAACCCTAGACCTACCTATGGTTCTGTCATCCCGTCATCGGTGCGAAACACATCTATGTCAAGCAGCAACAAAAACACATCCAACGCCGCCATTGATGATTCGGGACCACGATAACACAAATATCCAAGGTGCACAATTATTCCGGTGTAACGTAACCATCAACAACTACTATGCACACTCTCCATCGAAGAAACGCAAGAGAATATGCATAGTAGAAAGTGACAGCGATTAACTGTTGTTGAATTATAAATCCAGCTGGTAAATCCAACAAAATGTGCTTTCAACACGCGAAGATTAAAACCTGTGTTTCCTCTGTTCAAATGTGAGCACGTTAGACTAATTTCCATAAACTGTATTCATGCGCGTGTTATAAAAACTATGGCGTTCCGTTTGTATCATTGTGTTGTCTGTTTTGTTAAAGCAAAAAATACAATTGTTAACTATTTTCGTTAGTTGTTGTAAATAATAAATGGAATATTACGCTAGTCATTTGTTCCAAGAGTTTGTATTCAGTCTCGTGGCTTGTGCTATTTTGCATCACACTCGAGGCTTCGCCTCTCGTGTGATACGTCATCACACAAGCCACTCGACTGAATACAAACCCTTGGAACAATTGCCTAGCGTAATATTCCGTATGTATTACTCTCTTTGAAATAGGTTTTTTACGTAGCTTGTACTCCCATCAAGTGAGTCAGATTATCGGTAGACACTTAATAAATATTCATATAACATGAGAAACTATTAAGATTATTGAACGCACTCGACACATTCATTTCATCGCATTGTAACCTAATAGAAAAGAGTTTTCTTTGAATTCTAGACATCGACGAGTGCGCTTCCAACCCCTGTCAAAATGGCGGGAAATGTACTGATGGAATCAACGACTTAAATTGCGCATGCGTGGCGGGATATGAGGGCAAGCATTGCGAAATCAGTAAGTCTTTCAACAACGTATTACTATATTTTCATAAAGGGTCTTTTGAATTTATCAATAGATTTAGACCCTTCAATTATAAATACTTATGAGTCACCCAAGTTTGCTTATTTTAACAAAGAAAACAACAACAACACATGAACATATTTTTATGAATGTTCAAAACTTGATGAATATTCGTATAGATTAAAATGTCGCATTGTAGCGCCGTTAAATGTCGCATCGCCGTTATATGTCGCAGGCTACGAGATTTGTCGCAACGTTGACGATAAATGTCGCAAGGAACGATAAATGTCGCAAATCCTACTGACGATATATGTCGCAACTTTAACGATAAATGTCGCAAAAAATCTACCTGCCGATATATGTCGCAACATTAACGATAAATGTCGCACACCTTTGTAAGTCATGTAAAAAAATGAAAAGTTGAAGTAAAATGACTAAAACTTTTAGGTTAGATCTATTATACCCGACAAGGTTCATTTGGCCGACTTCCATCAGAATGGTCAGTTTTAAGTTAGTATTGTCCATAATGGTCAGTTGGTGTCAGTTTTGTCCGAAATGGTCAGTTGTGGTCAATATTGACCCAATCAATTCTTTTAATTCTTGGCTCGAGTGGCCAGTTGTTGATTTCCCTGTGCTAAATGGACTGCTGTTATCAAGATTGGCTAAAGGTTGTAAGATGTGATAAAACTGTAACATTATTACAGCTACACAAATTACGATAAAATTGTATTGAATATTGTATTGTAGTAACATGACTGTAGTTCATGTATCATTATATTGGAATGGCAACTCGTTTCAGATCAGTTTTAGTCGTTCGCTTGCGAACAACTTAGTTTAATAGCAAGTTTTGCAACATTTTTAACTATACGCGTCGCGGAAGAGTAAGTTTATGAATTATTAAAAAAACGTCCACTATATGCTACGTCAGTCAAGTGGTATTTTTGCGCAGCACAGGTCATTCCAAATCTGAGTCTATTAATACATCAGGTAAAATAAAACGACTGCTGGTCAACAATGGGATGTCGATATTACAATACACCATCTTGCGTCTTTTGCGTAACCTCGTTGATAGCGCTTGACTGATTATAACACCTTGCTTTCAATATATTTTGCTAAATAAATAAAAGAAACTTACTCCCAATGTTGTGCTATATATAGAGAGAGATATAAAGTCCATGATTTTGTGTTCGATTATTTATACGTGAAACAAAAAAACGCATGGGTAATAATACACGTATTATAAAATCGTTATAGAAATATTAAGTAAATAATTTGAAAAATCCGACCTTTTTAGAACGAACAATACTAGTTTTACAAAATAATCAATAAATAAACACTAAACGTTAGCCTGACTGTGTTTTGAATGTATAAGAAATACATACATTTACCATAATTAAGTGTGTACATGTACTCGTTAAAGTAATACACGCCTATTACTGCTGAAAGGCAATAATTTTCTTTCTGTTCAATCAACATTATGATCAATTTCCGCCCCTTCGCCAGCTTCCTAATTGATATTCGTGTATTATTCATAGAGGCAAAACAAAATACTTATTTTCATTATATGAACGCCATTACATTCAGATTATAACACAACGTGATGAAAATTGTATAACTGTACATTAAGTTCTAGATTGGCGGCTGTAGATATTATTATTCTTAATTTAACCCGATTAATCTAAACAATTGTGAAAATTTACATAATAAAATATGCACCAGTTATTGGTCTATGTTGTAAAATTGCTGTAGGATTTTATTAATAATTAAAAGTGGCCTAAAGGCAATGGACAACATTAACAACAACAATAATTACACTCGATATAAACCAGTTGAACATTCTGACGTATAGTGCTTGTAGCCTTACATTTATTTATGTAAGCACTACGAGTATGACATACATGACATTCTCGGATAGGAGTTGTAATTATTTTAGCAAATATCACAAAATTAAAGTAAAAAATGAGCTTTGCGCGATAAATATACATGTTATCATGTTTCACTCGAGAAAACTGAGTTCTTTGATAACTTCAATCGAAGAATCCGAGGTTATTGTTTCAATATTATACTTTCAAATTATTTCCGGTCTGACGCTTCTATAACATCCGGCTTACAGCGACAAATCTTTGAGTGGATGTATGGATTTTATTTACGTGCCTGGTAACGGAAAATTGATATAATTGAGAGTAAACGATTTTATTTATGCTTCAATAAACTAGGATGTAAAAGATTTAGTTAGTTTTTGTCATCGCATTAACTTTCCATGCGTTTGATGTTTGGTAATGACGCTTTTACATCAATATGTGCTTAATAGTTGTTTTCATGTTAACGACTCAACTGAAACGTACGGGAAATGTGCGCATCACACGTTTTATGATGGTGAAATATTTTTTTCCATTAATGGTTTATTCCCTCCAAGCATTTAAAAGAGCAGAGTATTATAAGTTCATGATATTGCATACAAAACGCAATGAACAATTGGAGCTTGGTCAAGCCATTTGTGTCACCTTTAATGAAATGACTAAACATTGACAGACTCTATCTGGTTATTTAAGCGACACACATTCTAAAATAGGTTTATATTTGCAGCAATTCATTTTGAAATCCTTAATCGCAACGCGAGATTAAGTTCAAGTTCAAGAGTAAATTCGAAAGCCACCAACAACCCAACCTATAGAAAGAACAAGCGAATGCAAAAACCATTGTTACATATAGACACCGACAACTTTCTGTTATTTGGAGCTAAGGACACCGTCCAACATGTTCTTAAATGACTGTGTACCGATTGATTAAAAACCAACAAGATTTCATTGATATGATGTTTCACTTGATTTCCTAAAACTATGCAATCATGCACAGGTTTTGACTTTATATGTTTGTGTGATATAATTAGGCATTAATTTTAGCTCGACATCTATACAGACGTTAAGCTGACAATGTATACAAGTGCGTTATCAGCAAATTGTCTGCAAGCATATAAGAAGATTGTTTTACCTATTCTTACTGCAAAATTGAAATAAATATTAATACGCCAGAAATTGAATCATTCAGTTGAATCTAAATTCGATGTTAGGATTTCATTACAGGGTATAATTTGTTTGGCTGCTTGTTTTTTTGATACAGGATATAGGCGTTGGGGAAAATTGTTAAGGAATTTGAATAACATCCGTTTGTACAGTTGTTTTTAAGCGTTAATATATCAAGCGTGTTAACAGGGAGTTTTTTGTTGTTGAAAATGGTTAAAGCGAAAAATACGGTGTTGTTGTTCGTTTTGTTTGTGAACGACATTAACATATTTAAACCAATGAAATCAATTAGAATTGTGGTGACTTATGTTGCGGATGCTTTTCTTTCGTAAATTTAATATGAATCCCACCAATATCTGAACGAGGTGTTTAGCCAGATTTTAATATGCATGTATCAATATAATATATTGATGATAATTTATCAATAGCTAAAGCGCACAAATACTATGTTTAATATGCAATAAAAGAATTGAATTACCGCACAATCATGAATCACCCATTCATATTTTAAATATGTATACGCGCGCGTTCTTTCCACACCTGTTTGAGTTCAGGTCATCACCGCCACCGCTCAGTTCATAACCGTCAGAGCACAGGTCATAACCACCAGCACTCAGGTCATCACCACCAGCGTTCAGGTCATCACCGCTAGCTTTCAGGTCATCACCGTCCGCGTGTATGCAATCGTCAGCCTTCACGTCATCAGCGCCAGCGTTCAGGTCATCACCGCCAGTGTTCAGGTCATCACCGTCAGCGTTCAGGTCATCACCGCCAGCACTAAGGTCACCACCGCCAGCATTCAGGTCATAACCGCCAGCGCTCAGGTCATCTCCGTCAGCGCTCAGGTCATCTCCGCCAGCGCTCAGGTCATCAACGTCAGCGTTCAGGTCATCACCACCAGCGTTCAGTATTATGTCCAAGTATTATTCGAGGGTAACGGCTTGTCAGACATATACTCCCATCCGGAATTATCAATATAGTGGCACTATTCCTAGACGACACTATCAAAATGTGCATATTATAGAGTTGCGACATCGCTTGCAATGCTATTTGGTCACCGTATTCATATTCTGTAGACATCCGCAACAAATATTTTCATGGTTGCTAAAGTATTGAGTTCCACCAGTTTGCTCCACAAATCCTATTACCAAGTACGGGTGCTGGCCTCAAAAAGGTTACTACGTCTTGTCTAAGCGTTCTTCCGACCCTATGTATTCCATATTGGTTTAGGTGATTGCCGTCAAGTTATCAAGCTGAGACGATTTTGTTGTAGGTATAATATTGTTTTCTATGTAACCGTTTCTTGTTGCTTTCACCAGTTGATGTACACGTATATTGTGTGAGGTTGTTTTGGTGACACCATTTATCTTCCGAACGGGCGGATTGTCCTGCTCGAGCAGATTCGGGGACGCGATATTTAATTTGTACATGTTTGTTTTCAAAGATCGCGTCTGTATCACTGCCCATATTCTCCTATTCAATAAATCTTTTTTTCTTATAGCGTAACAGTCTCCAATATTATAAATCGGTGTTTTGTTTGCCATCTTGTGACATCTGTCATTTCGGCTATTACACTTTAGGGTTGCGACTTTTGCGGCATCTCTTAGTTTCGTTACTAGCAGTTTGCGATTTTGCTTTGAAATTTTATTATAAGGATGCCTTCCATAGTAAATTTCATGCGGTGACTTCGAATCCATGCTCGACATTGTTTTTGGTCATTGTTTTATATACGTTGATACTCTGGTAACTGTTTGCCCAGTTTAAACCAAAGCTATCAGCATGCTTCAAATCGTATGCAATCTTTTGCTTCAATGTTTTATGCATTCATTTCAAGTTTCCCCTGACTTTGAGGGTGATAAGAGCGAATTTTGCGAATCTTTATATTGAGAACTTTCAACAACCGTTTTACTTCCCCATCGAGTTCACGGCCTCTTTCATGCTGAATTATTTTGGTTTTATCAAATTCTGCAAATATGCGACTCAAATGTTAAGTGATTACATCGGCTGATTTGCTAGGTATGGCTCGTAACCACACAAACCGACTTATATATCCATTACGCTAAATGAACTTAAATGTTTCTTTATGTATATAAATGCATGTGTCTGCATATTGACGAGATAGATTTAAGTATATCGTGCACAGAACTGCTGCACACATGCATTACAGGTGCTTTCTTCGAAGACGTTGCATTGCTCTTCTGATAATGTGGCAGTTTAGTAATAACTTGCTTTATCTTTGCCTCTGAACCTTCAGTATATCTTCGTTTTAACAGATGATATAACCTCACAACAATGCCTTACTTTTATGGTAATAATAAGTTCTATCTTTGCTGCCTTTTGATTCACACAAAGGCTCTTTTCCCTTTTAGTACAGTCGATTATTTTCAATCGAATAAAACCCCTTGTATCTTTGAAATCTTCGCAGTGTAGATCGTTCTTAGGGTGTCTTTTCTGCAACCGGTACATGACACGCCCCGTCCGATACCACTCGAACATTACCCTATACTCTGTATCGGACATTAGCACGCACGTCTTCCAGCCCTTTGCTAGCGCCATCACAATCAACAACAGCAAATATATCAACCTTTAATACAGCATTAATATTAAGTTAGTGAACAATAATAAACTAAAACTCTGTTAACGGTTCTATTTATTGCTTTTACTAAAATGTATTATCAACGTTAAACTGTTGTAATATTTTAAGAATACCATTTTTCGAAAAATCGCAAAATTAGGGAATTCCAATCTCTATTATAAGACCTTAATCAAAAGCTCTGTTCACCAAGCTTGACATACAGGTACACTGCATGATATTTTCCAATTAAACGTTATGGTTACGACGTCATTTCCCCTCACCTGCACCGTCCGATCTATGAGACCTTAATTGTGCGTTC
>NC_068360.1:112764947-112874947 GCF_020536995.1 Dreissena polymorpha
GGATGTGTTTGCACTCCCAAAAAAGATGTTCTATAGTTTCGATGTTTTCACCGCAGAAGTCACACAGATTTGAGTTAGATAATTTGCATTTAAAGAGATATTTATTTGTAGCTATAATTCTATGGATGTATTTATATTGAAAATTTCTCAGTGTGCTTTCAATAGTTGATTTATATGACATTGTAAATATTTGTTTCCAATTAAGTTCATGTTCTCCGAAAAGGACTTGCCATTTATTTTGGGTTTTGGAGTTTTCTGTAGGGTTTTTAATTTGTAGTGTGTAAAATATTTTATTCGTTTTGTTTTTTCTTCCAAGTATGTTTTCTACGAATGTTGTTTGAGTACATGGTGTATTATTTGTATTGATTTCAGATTTAATATGTATGGGTATGCTTTTGATTAGTGTGTAGTACTTCAGAAAATGATTTGAAGTATATATATGTATGCAGTAAGATTAAAAACAAATATATCTCAACACTTTTAGCAGAATCGGGTTTGTAACGTATAAGAGGTTTCTTTAATTTTTTATATAGATATCTGATTTGTACGGTAATCGTCGCCTCGGCTTATGTAACAATTATATAAAAAATACCTCTAATAATATGTCTCTGTGCTTGACATACACCATCACATGTGGTCCATTTTCGCTAGAAGCAAGGGAATCCCAAAAGTGGCTGAAGAAATGCAATTCACAAAACAATGCCGCTCTGAAGTAGCCCATTACTTCACACGACGACCTCTGAACACATTGCTTGAGGCATTCCTTGAACGACAAGTTTGGTAGCATCACCCTCTCGATTGATTCATCTTGTCTGGGACCGAACCGAATATTTCTGTATTCCGCTGCTTCTAACGCCTGGTCCTGGACGGAGAGAACACATATCACACATACAAAGTAACGAAGCAATGCCATCACGTCATCTTACCTCTAGTTAGGTTCAGGAGCGATTGCTGAATGATCACTTCTGTACGTGATCGCTAACGGTTATAACACAATCAAAACTGACGGTCAAACAACGGATGATCAAATATTTATGTACGCATATTATTCAAACATTCAGTAAAAATCCAATATGAACAATCGTTCCATTAGCGGTATCCTTTGGAATTAATGATCTGCGCTTAACGTGTCTATAAGGCACCCATTATATATTTAACGGTTTTTGTTCCATTAGCTCTACTAATAGACTATGTATGTATGCAAATAGAGACACGCGACATGAATACCAGTTTGTTTTATAGATCATTTCGTACTTTCATAACATGTATTTACAACTTTTGTTTCACAGCAAACCTTTTAAAACAATTATATAGAGGTCAATCAATAAATCAGAATGCGCCGGTTATAGGCATATCCTTCAACAGTGCTGCATGTGTTTAGCCCCTTTATCATATACATTTACAAATTCGAATGCAGTTCAATAAGTATTTTTTCGCTGAATAAATTCTTACAAAAATCTTGTTTAAAATCCATCATAAAGAACGACGCTAAGCTGTTTTGAATAATCAGATTATAATAAACCATATTAAAAGTTTCGATATGAACCTGGTTCATTCGCAATTAACCTTAACATACCAAACTGTTTCGTAATGCGCCTGATAATAAGCTGTTTGAACTTATAAAGAATAACAGGTAACTGTCCCATCGTTTTGTAATATATCAGGCGAGGCTTAGAGGCAAGCCTCGCCGTAATTTTATTCGTGCCGTGCCTGATATATTACAAAAAATGGGACAGTAACCTGTTTTTCTGTTTATCATACCACATTTTTCTAAAAATCTATAAAACAATCCATTTTTTATATTTAAAATGTACGGATCCCCGCTGATTTTGCTGATCTGGCTTTTACACGTTGACATTCGAAAAGACGACACGAATAATCGCTTATTTTAAACATCGTATAGAGAACAAAAGTTGTTTGCACTACGAACGAGAAGAGTACATCCGCTTTAATTATTAACGTCTTATATTTAAGATCAGGAATTGACTACAGCGAACAATTTCAATCGAAAACACACTTCACCGAATAGTTTGGAGATGCCACTTTGGAGATGTGTTTTGAAATTGACATTTTGATGATGGTGTTATATTGACATAAGCGTGTAAGCGTGTAAAATCGTTTGTTTAAATAGTTAGGATTAACATACAGTTTTCGTTTGTCTTGACTTTCTGTGCAACACATGCGAGTGCAATGACTATATCGATATTAAATATGTATTGTCCCATTGATGACGTCATTTAACTTCTGTAGTGCGGGCTGTGGTGACTTAAAAAAACAAACGTTTATGTGATTTATGACTTTTAACTAGAATAAAATATGTACGGTCTTTGAATCAAATTGTTTATTTTGTTGAAGCTGATTTATGTTGATAGAAATTGTTGACTTTATTACCATCACGTCACTCCAAACATTGACTGATATAAGAACTTCCTGTTGACCATGTTATAAAAAATATTCCAGGAAAGGTTATGTCAGGCAGATATCAATGCGGTGGTATGATAAAAAGCATTCACATGCCACAATATTTTACGGGTATATTGCTTAAATAGCATATGTTTAAACATAACTGTAAAGCTCTTAAACAGACACGAATTGTGAGTTTATACTTTCAAGTTCATGTGTGTTTCCGAAATATTAGTAAAAAACAGTTAAAACAGTCTTTTTTATTAAAAAGCAAACTCAACTGCACTAAAATTAGCAGGAGATCATTATGATAATATTCGGTACACAGTGTTTGTGCTGAATGACAGTAAACATGTCATTGTGCAAATGATTATTCAGGAGTTTTTTTAATTAATATTGGCAATTCATGAGCTGAAAGGGCGTTCAAATGTTCACGACACCAAATGAGAATAAATCACACTTACTGCATCACATTAACGACACGTCAGTTCACACTAAATTTAAATATACTCACTTGCCTGTTGACTTTTAGAAAGGTGTGCATGGCGAGTGAATATTGTTGCATCTAACAAAGTTCATTGTTAATAAAACGGTTCAATTAAAGGAAGCGCCGTATGTTTGCAACGGCGATATTTAAATTTACATTTCCATTAATAGTGAAATACAGCTTTGATACAACTTAAACATTACCGCCTTTTTCCATAGATTTTCCAGTTCGTATACTTAATTCGCCGTTGATATCAAATCAGACAGGATTGGTAAAATCGCTCAGAATACCCAAAACGAGGTGGATAATTTTCCTAAATATGTTTGCTCTCAGACATGTGCAAGGTGGTGGGGCACAACAGAAATACGACGAGTAGCGATTTGTTCGTTGGAGATATAAAGAATTATGAATAGAAATGTCATAAGGCTATGATATATTTGTATAGGATCAATCGTCGGTCAGATGTAAAGAGTTTTTTTGAAAATATATATGACAACATTATGTTTATGCTTTCATTCTTATCAGTTCATTCATTATAATGTTTTCGGAATAATTGTCTTTTCATTAGATATTAAAACCTATTGTATGACCAGCAAACTTCAGACCAGTGTGTAGCAAATAGTTTCGCAATTATTACCTAATTGCGACGTACTTTTCTGTCTGTTGTGCGAAACCCAAAACGTTTATAGTGTGCAATTCTAATCTTTTTCAGACAGAGATACGGCGAGTAAAATACATCTGAAATAAAATAAAACGACCAGACGAGTATTTAAAAAAAAAAACGGAAGGAGAATGCGACCGGTAAAAACATTACTATTTGTATACGATACGGTGAACTTAAATAGAAACGGTCCTTTTTACAGTAAAACGATCGATTCAGAATTTATTTATTTCATTTGAGATCATGTTGTTTCATTTTAAATTGAATCTTAAAATTGTTAAGCAAGTAAAAAGTTGAGTTGGAAGGATTTAAATGTTTTCAATTGATGGTAAGTTTAAACATTAAAATACTAAATGAAACGGAGGAGGTATTGTTTTGTAAACACGTGACTGGTATACAAATTGATTCGACGCTAAACAAACAGTGTATAATTCGATGATTTGGTTAAACATTGATGAATGTGTTTTTGTCTTTAATCTGCCCACCGAATAGCAGAAGTTTATAATTGGGCTGATGGGTCGACTATATATTACATAACTCATGGGTCGAGACGTTCGATTCATTTGACTAACTCCTCTTTTAACTTGTATATTCAGAGTTGGGTTTTATATATGATTGTTTTACATGACAAAACAACTGCTTATAACTGATGTAACACGGTCATTATACAACGTAGGACATTCTCAAAAGATTTCAGAATGCTTTCATAGATAATACTTGCCACAAAAGAACTACTACCATAAATTAACCTCATGTTTTGTTTAAAACCCAATTCTTATTGTTGACATGAATATGACATTTCCGAATTATATTTCTATTTCAAAAGAAGTTGCCGAATATATAATATACATTTGTTAAAGCAAAAATTAACCTTGCATTCACGAAATGTTTTCCAAACGGTTACTTGCAAATAGTAGTGTTATTTTGTAAGATAATCCTGTGTTAAACATTTATAGGCTCTTTGGCTCGCTCAAATTACCTTCCAATACTTGGTACATGTAGTTTGCAGCATAAATTTTAATGTGTCTAATTCTTTATGATACTAAAAAATGTAAACATGAACACATAAATAGAGAATAATAGGTTGGTGACGTGGATGGAGAATGGTTATCTGGCAGGTCGGAGGAGTTCATCGGGTGAGCCGAAGGCGAACCCGATAAGATCCTCCGACGAGCCAGATAACCATTCTCCATCTACGTTACCAACCTATTATTCTATTTATCCTAACAACATTCATTGAAATGTTTCTAAAATAACTGGTTTTCGAGTATTTTGTGTTTAAATATTTAATATGGTAAACATCACTCGCGAAAAAAAACATTCTGACGTCACGTCAGGCAAAGCGCTTAGGCTAGCTTCCATCTTGTTTAAACACACAGAAATGGAGTTACTCGTTATTAATTCAATATACAAAGACGAAATTATGCTGTTTAAATAATAATGTTTAAAAAAACAGTTTTTACATGTATTTGGTATTTTATTTATAGAAAATAGTATATTTTATTGATAGAAAATAGTAAATGCATGCGCATGCGCGGATAGCAACTGACGGATATTCGAGGTCACATGGTCATCTAGCCTAATATCTTTTGGGATATTAGGTTACCTGGTTATTGGGCTGATTTAAAGGCATGTGACAGGATAAGGTCAGATATGTGTGTCATACACATTAGTTGTTTTGCATAAAACGTATATTCTGGCATGATTCTATGTTAACATATTACCTTAACTGGTGAGAATAACGGTTCAAATATTTCATCCATGACATATTAGTTCAAGGAGATTGGTAAGAAATGCTCGAACAGGTAAAAAATAAGTTGATGTATTTATTTGAGGACAACAATTGACGAAGTATGCATAATTTATTTACCATATTTGTTTCAAAGGTAATAAGCTAGCTATAACGTATCACTACCCATTATAAATAAAGTTTGAAAACCAACTGCCGCCGAGCTGCATTAAAACAATCAACTAATAAGTTAGATCGAGTTTTTCTTTATCATATTTCACACAATGTCAGTGTGAAATGTATCCTGTTGCCATAGACTACTTTTAACTCAGACGTTCGTTTTATCAATCATACAGGTCGCTTGTAAAGTAATACTCTGTTAGACGATATAAATTAACAATACTGTTCACAATATGAAACCCCAAAACAGTTACTATAAATTAACTATGCATTATCACATGTACAGCAATTTTTCTCCAGGACACGAATACTAAGCTCATGCTGACAAAGGTTTATGCTTTTATCTAGACTATCAAGAGTTCGCTTTGGGTAATAATTGTACATTTATGTCAATTTATTTATTGCACTGGCACTGCTAAGAAAACGCACTGCAATATATTGATTATTGCTTGAAATAACAATTCTTTCATAAACATTCTCGGATATTTGGATAATTTACCAGACGTGTTATGGCATTATTAGCCATCTATGGCAAGTGGCCAACGTCGATTTTGCACAGAACGTTGTTTCTTTGTCTTGTAAATAACGTTCACTTATACAAATACCACCTTACATCTTAAATGCATTGTCTTTTTTATAACGGATGCAAATTCGTCCGGAATTGGCCAGTCTTCGTTATTCATTTGCATTATAATGTATAAAGGCAATGGGCGATTCTAAATTGATTTACGGAATTTAAACGGAAACAATATCAATATATTTACCCTGGTTTTCTTTAGAATGGACTATAATAGAATCGCTTGCGTTATACCATTGTTTAAATATTAATGTTCCAAACTCAATATTATCAACACTATTAACCACAATATTGTTGTCATCTAATGATTTCCAATTTAAATCATTATGTTTGCCTTGCATATAGAGAACTCGCGTGGTTAACACTGTTTTTATCGTAGCACCGTGCACAAACATACACTTTCTAACAAGCAACAACAAAATCGTGTTGTCAATTAGAACCAATCGGTCATTTGAGCGTCAAAACAGCGTCACTCTGTCAGACTCCAAACTCTTTGCATATATTCAATATTATATAAATGTCAATTAACCACTCATAATTATATTAATGATGTTGTTAACACTGGAATGATTATTAATGAGCACTTGTAATTATAGCAGACTTAATAATGATAATTCAATAATAAAAAGTACTACTCGGTTTTAAATTGAATGTTCTTTAAATCTTTGTCTTATAAAATATGGCTACTTTAGTCACACACGCACACTAAGAAATTATTATTCATTTATGATAAATATTTCTTTACTGTTAGTTAATTTTCATAGCCTTTCGTTATGTTTAGGTACGGAATATACATGTACTAAAATGGAATTGAACTCGACATGAACATATGAATATTGCTTATTCTAAATGCGCAGTAGGTGCTATTGACCTATGGTTACTGATAGGACAGTTATTTTAAAGGCGCATGTTTTAATTACCCAAGAACAAGAGTCGATGACGTTATATAACGTTTGTATTGTATTGACTTTTCGACGGTAATAAATAACTCAGAGGCATAAAATACTTGATAATTGATTTTTTTTAAAACTCAACTAGCTGCGTGGAAGCTGTTGTATGTAATTTACATGAGCTAATATAATCATGCCTTAGAACCATGTATGTTTTAATTGTCATAAAATGTTGAATGCCAGCGAATAATGACTGTGCTGTTATAAACTATTACTCATGCTTAAATTTTGATCATAAGGGTCACTTCATATTTTATAATGTTAAGAGCGCCAGTTAGTAAAACATTTCATATCAAATCAGAAAACCCAAACAAATCAATATACTATAAAATACATATTCCAAAAACGGTCGGTAATGGCGAAAATATAGGAATCGATCAATACAACGGGATTTTTAATGTAACACACTCGTCATAGCATTAATAAAATATGAACTCCAGCTTCGATTATGATCAGCCAATGTATCAGCAATAACAACGATATCAAAACCACGATATGTTGTTCAATCTGGCATATCGTTTTCACGTTTATGCTATAGCAGTTTTGTTAAAGTCATATTGGTTTGGTCTGCTTTTAAAAGACGTCACATACATGTTTAAACTTGCAAAATCGACGGGCTTGGAAATTTGTGAAGCGCGACCGTGATGACAAACGGGTAAAATGGTAAAACTAGCTTAGCATTCATACCGATACTGTAGTTTGAGTAAATTTTCTTGATCACGCTGGGTATGCGGATATTTTGATAACAGATGGCACTTCGATACCAGATAACAACAAAAGTCACGCGCGAGAGGTAAGTTAATCAGTTTTGTTTAAGTTATATCATAAAGATTAGTTTTTTTTTATACAAGGCGCATGGTCGAGTTTATTAATGGTGTATCCTATTCTATTGCAAAGAAAGACACCACGGAAAAATGGTAGATTTGTCCCCCAAAAATAGAAAATTCGGTCGGAAAACAGCATAAACTGGATGAACAGTAAACATTTTAACAAAAACAAACTACTTAAAAATATTGCAAGAAATTTGATATTCCAGCATGTAGAGTAATCACTGTGCTTCAAATTCTCAAATTTTGATCGTATTCAATGAAATATAAACGAAGATAGAGCATGTTTTAATAGGTGGTATTCACGAAGTTGCGGATACTTTGATTCCGAGTATAGGGCACTTCAGAAAACAGAGACTTTCAACAAATTGTGCGCTCTGATAACCGAATTTTATCTTCTTCCTGAAATGCATTTATGTATATTATTGCCAGTCTTACCAAACATTTTGAAGTACGAATCAATTTGCATTGTCAAGCCCGACACATTGGAAATCTATGCATAACATAATTACATACACATGTAGAATATTACCAATGGCGCTGTTCGTTTTAAAAAATCTTATTACTATTAATTTATATAATTTATATTATAAGTGCCAATTTTAAAAAGGATTCAAATGCTTATTGCTGAAGTTATATATTTCAAGTGACGACCGAAAATAATTGTCTAAATAATAAACTTGTTTTTAAGTGGCAAATTGAGATTACAAGAATTAAAAATACAACGGATCATGTGGATCAACACGACTGTGTTCAATTGAACTTTTAGCAGGACTGTAGATAAGGGGAGCAAGGGGGTTTAAAGCGGCCAATACACCTCATAAAATCCTATGTCATTGGTGCTCATATTAACCGATAGACCCTTTTCACAATAAGCAACATTCGATTAGAGCGCGAAGTCACATGAATTACAGAACGAGGCTGAATGTGTAGCCATTGCTAATATTGTCGCGCAACCCCGCATTTAATTTAAATTAAATACTCTTTTGATCATTTGGCGACGTAATGATATTTTGAACACACTATGAAATTTCCATAATTAGTTGATAAGTATACTTTCCATTTTAAGTGTTAATTCAGCATATAAATATTTTTGATTTAAGTACTTGCTTTTATTCAATTGTTTTCACACATATTTACACTCTTCGTCTCAGCACTTTTGTCGCAGTGTTTAATTAAAGATCTATCATTAATCTTGTATATTGATATATCATTGGTTGTATTGCCAATGTGTTCAGCACAAACCCATTATCAAGTTATGAGCAGATACTGTGACGAAAAATACTAAACAACAACAAGGTGTCATAAACTACACGTGGTAGATGTCTGGTTATTAAACACAATTGTTGATATTCCTATGTTATCTCGTATCAGCAGTTTTGCTTAGTCAGTTCTAGGACTCATTTGACGCCAAATACGCGAATCTATTCTAAAAACTGTGAACGTCGTAGAGGAATCCAAGCACCGAACTAAAAAAATGCACCAGAATTCACTTTTCTTAAGGCGATTTACCACACAACCAAAGAAAGGATAAACTTTAAACTAGAAATGGCTTTTGTTATTACTAGATTACAAAGTCGGCAGTTTTGATATTTATATTGTTTACGTAGCTTCTAGTGCTGCATTGCCACCCAATAAATGTGCCGCTATAGTAGGCCGCCTAGTTCGCCTAGTGGTTTAAGCGCGCCGCTTCAGTAGCATATGTCACACGATCGCTTTAACGAATCAAAGCGCTGAAGGCACTGAATTTGTTCGCTGTTGTATAATTTTAGTCTCATCTCAGTTTTCAAACTTATGTTCTAGCTTTTGATATCGCAAGTTTGAAATGATCACAGCCCATTCAAATTTATAAAGAGTGTGTCTTAAAACACAGGTCGAGATGTGTTTTTTTCCCCAAATCATTGATACAGCTAATCAGTGTGCACAGGCTAATCTTATTTCACATGCATTAAACACCAGAGAAGCGGTATAAAAGGGCCACAAATTCACAGAATGTCTACTTTTCAGTTGTACACTGGTGTGTAAACAGCAGAAAACAAAAATGATTATTTTCATAATATATAAGTTTGTATTTAATATTTTCCAATGAAATTTGGCATACATATACTTTAGTATACAAACAATATGTATGTGTAGTTTGGTGGTTGAAGGTTATATAATTATTGACTTACAGAAAAAGATTGTTGTTGTCTGATTGACATTCAAATTTCCCTGTAAATGCTAAGCACCGCCCACTTATAAGGTTATGAACTTCTCTCAGCCAGTAGCTAGCAAATGACTCAAATCAAGTTTACATGTAAATACAGATTCAACAGTACACCAAATGCTGTCTGCTCAAACACGTGTTTCTATTTATAAACACTCTTATGTTAGCAGCAAATCACTGGCAGATAAACCCAGCCTACTAGTTAATGTTGGTTAATATTTTACCACCGCAAAATCAAGCAAGTGAGATCCGGCTTTTAAGCCCCGTTTTCCCTGAAAGCAGCCAATATGTACATATTTCAATGATAAACACTAGACTGGCCAATGTTGTCTTACTATAAGTCATTAAATACACTCTATGTACTGTACCAGTGAGAACAGGTAGGTGCGGTGATTAAATCAGACGCTATAAGCATTATCGTCAGCTAAAGTTTAATGGAGTTATCTAACACAGGTTACGGTTCCTGCCGTAGCTAAGCCCATACCAATCCATACTGATTTGCAAAATTGCGTCTGCATTACTTGTGAGCTTCGCTCACAAATAAAAACGATTTCTGTAGTGCTGTTAACATAACATCAATGATGGCATCATAATTGTGTAGTTAATATTATCGTTTTCATGACGTCATAATTATGTACTGTAATTCGAATCATTGAATTATTTATTAGCGTAGGAGTTGTGGAGTAAAAGCTCTCATTTCTTGTTATGATATCGGGAATCTAAAATGTTGTCCACATCATCGTTTTCATGTTAATGATGAGTAAACATAATTGTCGATTTGTTTAATGTGGTCTCTAACAAACAAAACAGCTTTGTCATCTAGATAATATCGGCGTTTATTGCGTGTTATCGGGTTCATTTTTGGTGAAGAGTACAACACATATTTGAGCATTATAAATAAGTCAAATAATGTTGAATTATGTTCTCGTCAGTAGATCCGAATATATGAATTATTGGATATTTTGTGAGATATTCCACCAAACACTAGCTCTATAATTTTTATGAATGTGGAACCACTTGTACGTCAAGCGTGTCCATTAATTTGGTTTACTGTTGTTGATTGTTATTACTTAAAAAGGCGTATGTGTTATTTATGGAAGTTATTTACCAAAATATATTTAACTAAACAATTACATATTAAATGTTTGTTATTTGTGTGTTTATTACGACGCGGTATTGTAGTTACTATTCATATCATAATCGCGAGACAATGCAAAATAACGCGTATGTCTCTTGCATAACATATGGGTGTATTAGTTCTAAAATAGCAAAGGGGTAAGCTGCTTTTTGTATTCAACATGCTTTAGGTTTATACATTTAGTGAAGTAACCACAACGTTTAGACGTTGACACAAATAGAGTGTAAGTACACAACATATTTTGTGCATTTATTAAATCTTGCGACGGCGGAATGCAAAATGTTAATTGATTCGAGACTTGCAACATGCTTTAGGTTTATAAATTAAGTGAAGTAACCACAACTTCGTGTCGTTGATACAAATATTGTGTAAGTACAAAACATATTTTGTGTATGTGTTCAAACTGGCGACGGCGGAATGCGATATGTTAACGTATTTGATACGTTCAGTGGTAAACGTATATTCACATCCTTTCATAAATGAACTTTTGCGTTTTTGGTACTCATTATTTTACTTGTTTGTCCTGAATCATTGCAACAATGCTAATAACGCTATTAAAGTGTATAGAATCATAAAATAACTCAAACGCGGTCGCCTTGATGTTGTTGTGATCCCCCACACACATAGAGTGAAGTGTTTGTAAATGTCCGTATGTAAGACTTGCTACTTCGACGATTTTCTTCACAATTAATCAAGATTATTACTTGACTTAAATTAACTTGACCTATGTGCATTTTAATCATAACAAAGATAAATATGAATTTTAAAATATTTATTGTCTATGTCACTTACGTCGTTCACATACTCACCTCACAGATACGAATAGTATCCCCGATGATCCTTCTTTAGAATTAACACTCCTGTGCTATTCTCATGGGTATTTTCTCAAACAAAATTAATGATTTGGAAAGAGAAGATCATCTATCCGATGTAACAGGGTAATTGAGGAAGTCCGGAAATGGACAAAGGTTGTGGTGCGGGTTCAATTGAATTAGTGTAAACACCCTTATCCAAACGCTATCATACAGATGAGAGTCGTTAAATGCGAATGCCTAAAAACTATTGCAGACGCAACGAGCATCATTAAAATTCAACATCTTATTGATATTGCAAAGCGACACGAATTAAAGGCCTCGTGTACTTATTAAATGCAACCATAAAAGCAAATTAGTGTCCACATCTTAAACATGATGCAACCGAATAAGTTGATATAGTGTACACAACATTGAACCTTCATTTTACATCGACGATACTTATTATGCCATATGGATAGTCTGCACATTATAGCCAAGGCAGCTGACACGTCGTGCCGTTCGGTGATGAAGACACTGGTAATTTCATGTTTCCTTTCTCGATAAAAAACTATTTCATAAATAAGTAATTTTCCACACACGGGTCGGGTCATTCATGAATCAAAGAAAATTCTAAAATAAAATCCAACGAACCATGAAGTGCTTTTATTAACAAAATCTTACAAGAAGAATTCGACCCACATACACACGTTTACTAACTTCTGGAAGAGGTATCTAGTGCTTCAATTCGCTTGTATTTATATACAATGTCCGAACAATCGTCTGAACAGTTGTTTTAAAGACATAATCATTATCAGTGTTTCCTTTTGGAACCTAACAGCTTGACTTGTAAGAATCGAAAGTATGTATATGGGTGTGTCAGTAAACTTTCATGCATAAAACTTTTATTGCAACATAGCTGGTCGAAACGTTTAAATGTTTTCAAATTTTCTTTTCTTAGAGTGGACACTTGATGAGGAATAATTATATACAGCAGAATACAGAAACGTAGACACAGACACAGAATACAAATACGTATGCAAACATAACTCCTAAGTTATACTCTTCACTAAAAATCTTTTATTCAATATATTCAACACAAACAGCAGTGAATTATACTCCTGTAAAATAGCAACATATCGTGACCCTTATCAGCTAATAATCAAAACACTATATTACCATAACACTACATCCATTGCTCAGTCAGCTGAAAAAAGGAACATTACAGAACATAACATATTTATTAACGACTTGAGCATATATAGGTCATCGTCAAAATAACAATATAGCAATAATAGGTAAACATACGTCAACATAACAACAATTTTGTTTATGCATTTTACTTATATATGGTTTTTGTGAGAATGTTATAATGCAGGAAGGCTCTTTATAATTTGTTATAGAGTGTACATATATGCAGGCTATTTAATCGTGACACCGTGCATTACGGCTCCTTCCTGAGACGCATTACGATAGCCTAAGTTATGATGATAGGGTCTGATTTGTGACATCGATAAGGGATATTTATCATACCAAGCATTGATATCTGCCTGATATAACGTTGCCTGATATATTTTTATATCATTGTCAACAGGAAGTTCTTATATCAGTCATGTGTGGAGGATGGTGATATTACTCGGAATCAACTATAAAGTATTCATTTTTAGTAAAATCGTGTCAGATGCAACAAAACAAACACTTTGATACCAAGAGGTAATATATTTTAAACACAAAATGCAACACAAACAGCAATATTTTTTGTTTAATATTAAGCACGTGCATATGACGTTATTATTAACACGTCAAACGACAAAAATCATATTCTTTCCCGCTTACTCTGCAGCTTTTTGCGTTTTTTAAAAAGTAATTTCTTTAAAATCGGGGATGTACCTGTATGATAAAAAAAGGGAACTGTCTGGTCTTTTTGTAATATATCAGGCTCGGCACGGTGTAAACATCGAAAAACACAATGTAGATGGTTTTAAATTAAAAACGGATGCAATCAGTGCAATTTGAAGTGCGACAAGTGTGAAACTTGTGTCAATATAAAGGACTTAACACACATACAAATGTATATATGAAAATATGCGAAACAAGATAAGTATTTCGATAGTCCGAACTATTTCAAAGCTTAAAATGCCGGGTGGGATATATTTTCAAATATAATATTTTAAACCGGTTTGTGCGGGATAGAAAGTGCCGTTAACCCGTCACGTTCTACTTGGCAGATAATCGTCACGCTTGAAGCGGCAATAATTGCATACTAAACTGCAATCAAATTTGTATAAGGTGCGACATTTGCTGTTAGCTATAATTATAAGCCTCAATTAACAGACGCCCAAGTCGGTGAAAATGAATGCCGGTAAGCGAACACTTTTATCTACGGCAAGTGAAACTTCTACAAACACTAGCTTTCTATAGACGTCAGTGTTTTAAAAAAGTGACAATATAGCCAAAAATAGTAGTCAAGCGAAAAACTCAAAGACAAAATCTAAACCAGACTCTAAAAAAAACACACTATGACAACATTTGTCAAAAATACGCAACAAGATGCCCGCGATAGTGATATAACAATTAAAAAAAACTGGATGAAATCAGAAGCAAATTATCGCGCGTGCTAACAAAATACGACTCGACCTTTATAAAAGAAATGATAAAGGAAACTGTTGAGCAACTAAAACAAACTCCTTGCAAACGTCCTACGCCGAATAGAAATCTTAGAGAGCGATTCTTTCGAACAAAAAAGATTGAAATGCTTAAAAATGAAAACGAAACAAATAGAAGAACTCCAACAACAAAATGCAAATTTAGAACAGCTAGCAATACAGTCGACGAAACAATCTAAGAAAAGCTGGTGTTCCGGAAGACCATGACCGTCAGTCCTCGGTATCGATTACAAACCAAATCGTCGCACTTGTAAATACTCATCTGGGCATCCATATTGAGCCAACTGACATAGACATAGCCCACAGGCTATGCAAATTTCAAACCAATCAAAATAGACCTGTTATCGTGCAATTCGTCAGACGACAAACCGAAATAGACATTCTGCGGAAAGCGAAAACATTAAAAGGGTCTAGCATCTTCGAGAACGAGGATCTAACAAAACTGATTGCAGAGGTGATGGCCTCCGTCCGTCTGAAGCAGCCCAGCGACGTCAAAAAGGCTTGGTCCTTTAAGGGCAAAAATATTTGCGTTGTTCAAAGGCAACCAACATGCAACGCAGATATACATGTGGATTTCAAAAACTGGTTGGAAAAGCCGGCGCCAAAAAAATCCTATTCGGATAGTGTAGAAAATCCCGCTCGTGCTTTAACTAGAGTGACATCAAATAAATAATAAATAACCTGTAGAAACGGTGCATAGAAAAACTTCCATTCCACTCACATGGTTTACCTGCGTTAATTATGTATGTAAAAGGTCCCTATAGGTAATGGGCTTCCATGCGGCCTTCCAGCTATAATTATGTATTGCTGTCTTATTAAACGTCCAAAATAATAATATCAAAATATATTACACAACACTATTGAAGTTATAGTATGTGAAAGGGATAATAAAACACTAACTCTAATTATCAAGAATCGTAAAATATCTGGCTACGCACATGCATTGTTCTGTTATCTTAAAGCAGTTACGTCTCTTGTTATAAAAATATCGCGATGCATAATGTAAACAAAACTTCGCGTAAAAGTACAATTTAAGCCTGCTTTTTTGGCAGAATGGCTTTCTTCATACAGAGGTTTGTTTCAATACGATTTTTTTCTTTTTGTTTTACTCTATGCATGTTGTCTTTGTCTCTTTCATACTGGTTCAATGGAATAATAACCTAGACATTCTACCACTTATCCAAAAAAACTCAGGTCATAGTTATCAAGAACCAACCATAATACATTTATCATTGACAATTTGCACCACATGTTAAATTGATGAACTGATTACACATATTTTTTCAAAGCTCTACCTGTATACGGTGAGTATAATATGAATTTTTTTTTTATCTTAACACAAAATTGGCTTACTGTCAATTATTAGGAGCAATATATTGTCATTTATTTTTTTTCCAAGACTGTAAATATTTTATTGTGTTCTTTCTTCAAAAGCCCTTTTTCATATTTATGCTTTCTGTTTTTGAGAACAGTGCACTATCCCCTATGCTTTTGATATATTTGTGCTTTCTAACAGTTTATGTATATATGCGCGGTTGCTTTTGCGTGTAATGTCTTAATGTGAATATATACATCAGTTTAATGATCTATTTATTTTGTCAGCAGGTTCCGGTTCATATTTTACATATTGCTTGTAAAACAACATTACTGCCACCAGTCTGTTTTCCAGATAAGAATACCTATTATATGAGAACCTTATTCTTATGTCTTACGCTAGAGCACTTGTTTTTGAGATCATTAATATGCTCTACTTATCTTATTAGTTGGAGTCCATACATTTTATCAGTACTTACATGATACCATATACTATATAAATATAGCTACCCCTGCAAGCATGACCCTTGATTTTTTCTTGATTTAAGAAAACCAATATGTTTTAGTGTGTTATATATACATATGTTTTTCCCTTTCTATGTGCATATAATCGAAAATTAATATATTCCTCATATATGATAGCGTCAGCATTGTTCTTTGATACACCATCTTATGCATGTAACAAAAATCCAGTGAAATATTTAATTAAGAGTAAAACATAATTAATAATAATCGCGTTCATATGATTATGTAACTTAGGATTCTATTTTTTTTGATGTTTTTGTACATGCTTCAAAATGTAAATACATCTGCTATTGTCAAATATTTTAACTCAATACCCAGCCATTCAGTGTTACCAACTACTAGATAACTTATGCACTTTAATACCTTGAAGTCAATAGTTTTCATTTAATAGGTTAATTTGAAATGTAAAGTTTTTTTGAAGGTATTAAATGTGGAGGACTTAAATCATCCTTTTATTTTTTCATTTAACACTTTATAACTAGCATTTCTTCATTAATGTATTAACACACTCTTAATTCATTTTCGCTTTCATATAAGTTTTTTGTAAGTGTTGAGTGAAAGGATGTAAAATGTTATTACACTGTCTGATTCAATATCACTGTCTTTTAGAGTATTCTATTTTTCATATAGATCAGTTACTAAATTATGAGAAAAAATAACATGCTTGTCAAATTATGTACCTCTCATACATGCTGATAAAATTATACTGATATAACAAATAAAAAAGCAATTAAATGTGATTGAAAAATAAGCATAGTTTTGTTACAAAATTCACTTGCTTATCAAACCTAAGTTCTCACTTATATGAAAATTGATTATATAGCTATATTTATTCTACATATTAAAATTAACTTATGTGTTAACATTAAATTTATCAAATATAGTCAAACAAATTATTATTAACATTTAATGCTCCTAATTAAAATGTTTCCAGAATAAGGTTTGATGTGATCATGCAAGTAAATAGAAATTGTCACTTACGCATTAGAGTTATTGATTTTATACTTGTAACTTTTTAAAATGTTGTTTATTATAGAAACTGGCATATCTAACTTATACCTTAGCTATGTTCATGTTCTAAGTTTATGTAACATAAGAAAAACCGTTTTAGAAATCACCTTTAAAAGCATGTGTACTACAATTACATATATTAATCCCAAGGCTCGGCACGGCAAGCCTCGCCGTTATATAATTCTTAGCCTTGTCTGATATATTACGAAAAGATCAGGCAGTAACCTGGTGTTCTCTATATATGTGTTTAATTTGTTTGTTGGAAATTCTAAACACAAGCGCGTCATCGAATGCGCACTAAATTATTAACGTGGCTATTAATACGCTTAATGTAAGGTTAGGTACCTTATTAAAAGACCCGATACTTTGTATACAGCGCTCCTGGGCACTGAACCCATTTTTTATGTTCAATTTCATGTTGTGGGTATTGTCAATAGGTTATTTGCCTTTTATGAATTCAAACGGCTGTTAAGAAGATTGTTTCTGGTGATAATGTTTCTAAAGCTTCATTATTCATGTATATCTCAACGCTTGAAAGCCTATGCTCACTGAAAACAACTTCAAAGAAAGCGGCCTCGTTTGTGAGATGTATAAAGTTATTCAAATGCTGTTTAGTAGCACTCTTCGCGAACGAAACATGTACGTTGCAGAACGTTTGGTACAAACATTCCATACGACCTCAATTTACTGTAAAAGAAAAACCTAACATCACATCGTCTAAACAAATGCACTGAATAAATGCAAGTATTTATCGACCGAATTTTATCCGTTTTTTATGTGTATACAGTCGTTAGTATGTACTTTAAAACGATTTTGGCTGTGTTTGTTTATTTACATTATGTCAGGTAAAGATATTCAGAAATGATTGTATGTAAAAATGCATGTAACAGTTCGTTTGGTTGTATAGTATAGCTATTGATAACATCTAATTTCCAGTTTGCCGCTTTCGGACAAAACTTCCTACCCGAAATTAGGGGAAGCATTATTAGTTTGTCGAACAGTTTAATGACTGAGCGTGTTTTGTTATAATTAAGTCGGCCTGAATCAGACCAAAACAATTGTATTGCGAGTAAATATGCTTTAAATAACTGCTTACTTGTGTTCCTAGGTTAACCTTGTATTTGTAAATTTTAAATAAGGTGGAGAACCCGTGCACATTAAATGTTCCTCTAAGTGATCTTTGATCGAAAGAGAAAATTATGAATTGCATATGGATATCTACCGTGTTTTATTATCATATTGTTTTTGGCCTGGGGCGTAGCCCTAAGGCCATAGCAATGATACAAATTTCTAAGATAGTCAGAATTGTCTGGCTGCCAAAACCCACGAATGAATGAATTCCTTTAAGTCCGATTTACCACTTGGCGGTAATTCATGCGCAATCAAATAAGTTCTTCGCAGATCTCAATAACCCGCCTTGTAAATACAGAACATCACTAAATAACATGACAGTGTCATAAAACGTGTAAAAAAATATTATTGAAGCAATATTGCTAGGCATTGGCTACGACATAGTTTTTATTATTGTTTGCATATTCCTGCAAGAATAAGTTCCTCACTTGACGGTCTAGGCCGAAATGATACGAATGTCTACGGAGACAGTAAGAATATTTTTTTTCTGATACATTTTTGAAGACATAACATTTGGTATTCATAAACATATTTTAAGATATTGTTATTTTATTTTGCGTTAACGAGACATTCAAGAAAAAAAAATAAAAAAAGCCCACAACAAATATTCATGATCATTCTCGGAAATATACGAAGTTACCGGATATGATATTTCACTGCGCAGATCGAGCGCGCAAATCGAGCACGAAAAGTTCTACGTGAGACAACGTACACCATCTGTATATCGTTCTTTATCAGGGTAAAGGCCCAGTCTCACTAAGATGCCGGAGGAGCCCCTTTGCGTGATCCGGGATCTACCGGGATGACCGGGGCTCTACCGGAATGAACCGGTCTCCATCGGGGACGACCGGGATGAACCGGGGAAAACCGGGGCTCCACCGGGTAAGTATTAAGATGTTTAATACCTCCGGGATGAATCGGGAGTCACCGAGAAGGACCGGCAACGACCGGCGCGGCACCGGGAACAACCGGGACGGCACCGGAAACAACCGGGACGGCACCGTAGCTCCACCGGGGCCCATACAGACCCCGGCAGAACTACTGCAACGCCCCGGTGAATACCGTTAGAGTCCCGGTATAGCTACGGTATAAAAAAAATCAGGCGATCTGCCGGAACGCCACCGGCTTTCGCCGGGGCTCCGCCGGAGCATTACCGGCGACGACCGGGATAAAACCGGGGCGTTGCCGTAGCTCTGCCGGGGTCTGATGCCGGTATAAACACGGTGAGTGCCGGTGGTGTTACGGTATAACGGGGTTCTTCCGGCTTTCACCGGGGCTCAACCGGGGCATTACCGGCGACAACCGGGGCTATGCCGGGACGCTGCCGGCTTTCACCGGGGTACTACCGGCGACAACAGGGGCTATGCCGGGGTTCACTGGGATAAACCGTAGCCAGTCCGGGTTGACCGGGACTCTGCCGGGCTGTTGACCGGCTTCAACCGCGGCGGCACCGGGAAATAGTGTGATTGCGTTCAAAAAATTTTACGAATCATCCCGGTCCTCGCCGGTCGACCGGCATTAGCACACCGGGATGGACCGGGGCTCTACCGGCAAAAGTGAGACTTGGGCTTAAGTGGATTTTCTTTTGTATACACATTACAAAGGAAGTATGAGTGTTTTCCTGATCTGTTAATTATGAAAGAAAAGCTATTTTAGGCTATTGAAAGTGATTTATTTGACGCCAAAAATAACAGTTTTTTTTTGCGGCCATGTTGTTGTCGTTGTATATCTTCACCGCCGATGTAGACGAACCTCTAACAGATCTGTAGAGTTGAACAAAAGATTATCGTTCCAACAACCAATATCGTGTTGTCTTCCACCGTCTATGTACACTGTAGTATATACTAAACTATTGTCTTATCTTACAGTCTCTGACCTTCTACTAAACCTTGGCCAAGGCCTTCAGCGCCTACAGCGCTTTGATTCTTTATTTGCAATACTTCAATCCACTCATTTTAAAAAATCCTGCGAAATGACGTTTCTGTAATAAACAGAGTCTGAAACTTTTCTCCCGGGCGTCGTTTTCGCTATTTGCGTCAGTTTTCGTACCAGCACTCACCGTCAGTAAACACTCGTTTGGACCGATCACACTACTTTCTTCCGCGCATCTGTATCATTAGCGATGCTTTTCTGATTGTTTTGTGTACTTCTATTGGCATACCCACGTGGCTTTAGTAATCTTTCTGGTATGCGTTTAAGTCAATGACATTAAATGTTCAAACATGTTAACACTGTCTCAATGCGCAAAGAGCATATTGTGATATAACATCGCATGCTTAATGTGGTTCTAATCCATACGAGTATTGGTTCAATAAGCTTGATCGCCCTCACTCAGTCTAACTAAAATGACCGTCTTTATTTTCAACACTACATTAACAACTTTGTAAGTGGTAACGTTTTAAAAATATGTTTTATATTTAATGCGCATGCTTCGTCATTCATAGAAATCTAATACGCGCTGGTAACGTTGTGGAACAAGTAGTTCACAACAAAAAAGTAACATAATTGAAAAAAATATATATAGCAGCCACTACAAATCATTGGTTACACAGCGTCGTTGTTCTGCAGACTGGTTTGTATAATGTGTTTTCCGTCGTAATATTCGTCCGTGCCATAATGTTACAGGAACATTTATTTGCTTTGTTCACGGTGTTTTTGTATAAGAAATATTTACTTGTATATGTATCATAGATAATAATGAATATTTCCAAAATTACCTTCTGCAGCAAGGATATCACATACATATCCACTGACATAGAGCAATAAGGAATTATTGATCATAGTAAATGTCAATTAACTAAAAAAGGTAGAACATATGTTACGCAACATACGTGAGGTGATAACATATTACAGAATCACCGATAAATATTACACTACAAAACTTTATGAACTGGTGTATTTTTAAGCTTCCAAATGAAATATCGGTAAATTAAATTCCATAATTGTGTAAGTTGTGTTTGATATTTAAATTCATTAACTTGAATATTGGTAAATTAAATAGGCAAAAAAGATTTACTGCTTCTGCTTATATTAATACGTTAATAGTCTATGTTAATGCGTGTTCCCTGCTTTGCATGTAATAATTGTTGAATATTTAATATACTGTCTTTTAACATTTGGTTTTATATAAGGAAAAAGTATACTACGAAATCCTATATGCTATCACAGGCATGTTCTTTCCTTTCAGTATGTGTATGTTGTAAAAAATAGCTTAGCAAGCGGGTACTACAAATTGAAAATGTGTGCTTTTATCATGTTTATGTCTTCTGTGGTACTCGATCTAAGCCTAATTATACAGTAGTGAAGGTCAAGCTTCAACCGAATCTTCTACGAAAATACCAGTATAACACTTTATGTCGACATTATGAAATGTAATAAAGGGATAATTTAAATGAGTTAGCAATTCACGTACTTCTGCATAAGTCATTTCAATGCTTATGTTTATGATAAAAGCTTGACTTTATGTGTTCAATGGTTAGTCAGGGCTATGTTCTGTACAGTTTTGTCTCAATTCTATGCTAAGTGTGAGGTTCGGGATTCCTTCTAGAACTTTAAACCACCATTGCTTCGTAATGACCGTCTCAAAGAGGTGACTCCAGCATTAGGCATGATTTTATGTTAAAATTCGAATTGTATAATTTACCTTGTATTGTATAGGCGATTGGTCATTTGCATTAAATAAAAACATATCGGGCAAGAATCTCCATCCTGATAATGTTTTTAACGTTTCACTTTTTCTATATATAATATTGACATCCAAGAAAAACTGTTTGCCAACTGAGTTCTTTTCTTTGCTAGTGCGGTGCTATTCCATGCATTTCACGATGTTTTTGCAGCATTTTAGGGAAGCAAAATAGCATTTAAATGCTTTAATGCTTTATATAATTCCGTTACACATACATTTTGCCATGGAAGTGGCTTTCAATTCAGTTTATTTCTTATCTTATTACAAACATCATTCCCGTGTGATGATAAATGTTTTTGTTTAATAATTTATATAATATATTTCGGTGAGGTACTTTTGTAATGTTAAATTATGTTAAGTTAATGTTTACAATAATGGAAAAATATTTAGTCAACCTTAGTAGGACAAAATACTAAAGCCTTTGACAATTTTCGTTGAAAATTAAATATTTATTCGCTAAAGGAAAACTTTTTTTTTTCAAGACAATAGCCTTTTAGATAAAGGCGTTTTGTCCTATGATGTGCAATCCCAGACAGAGTCTTGCTTTCATTATTATTCTTCCTGGTAGGGAAAGCTACCCGTAAACACTTGGCAATGTGTGAATAACCAGTATTTTGACGTGGAGCACGAAGACTATTGTATACAAACCGTGACATAATTGCATTACATTTAAACCTCAACATATCAATATTACATCAGTCATGGAAAACGCCACGAATAAATGTGGGTGTCTCACGCCAGATAATTACAAAACTCTTCAACATATATGTTTAAAGTATTTTATTGACAATATCGTGAAAGAAAGGAAGAAACATAAACATGCAGTAGATGCAATTATAGATATAATTAATTAAATTAGACAATTTTTAAGAATTGTAGTGTAGTATATGAGTTGCGTTTACTATATGTTGATTTATTTTACAATGAACTATTTATAAAGTCATTTCTAGCTTTCTAGCTATCAATCTATTTCTAATGTCCTAACATTCGAAATATCATGTTAAAAATATCTGTGTATTTTTCTCTATCAGCTTAACTTGTTGAATAAAAATTTAAGTTACGTAAGTTGATGTAATAAAATACAAGAAACAGATCCAGAGCTTAAAAAAAGAACATTTCGATTGCGTCAGCCGTATCAACGTACATTGATCCAAGATTCGTACTGAAGTGGACAAGTGTTTAAGAATAATAACGCACCAAAAAATATAGGTAAACATACATATATTATAAAAGAGCATACATGCTTCTGGAAAAATTCAGTGCTTCTAATGACAAGTAAAGGTTTTCATTGTACAATGACTATTTCGTAACAAAATATTAAATAATTAGTAAAGGAGATAATACATTTTAAGTAAATTTTCAATTCCATGAATTGACATAATATTTGTTTTCAATCTAGAGAAGCAAAAGGTGCGACTCCTTCGATTCATAATGGAATTAATTGAAAACAAGAAATTATATCTCGCCATTTCACAAACGATTGAATACCATGTTGTATTGTTATCGTTACTACCCTTCCACATATGATATGTTTCAATAATAGGATACTTTCTAACTGGGATGACCATTTTAATATTCTAATCAATCAGGTCATAACTGTTAATAATACTCAGATAATTCGTAAAATATATAGTCGTTAAAAGGATAGTTCAAAAGTTTGTTAATAAATTGCTTTTCGAATATCTAGTGTAAAGGGAGCTAACAACATGAATTTTTGTAAAAGAAATCGTTACATTTGAAAACGTTGTGCAGGTTAATATTAATGTATACGGGATATAATTAAGGCCATTACAACTAAAATGCACATAAATATAAGAAGGGCCACCCTTTATTACTCAGTGGCTACATTTATTGCAATACCATATCGGCCATTTGTGACAAATGACACATTGCCAAAACGAACAACACCACGGCACAATATAATCTCATAAACAATTTTCAAAAAACTATATACAACAGATATTACACAGACGAAACTATCAAAAGACACTTTTAAAACAGAAAATGACTACATATAAAACGGCGTCCCGAAATGCTGATTCACATCATGGTTGATTAAAAGCAGCAGTACATAAGTAAATACATTGAACTATGCTAATAAGAAAATATGTATTAAAACCGCTTCTAGTGGGAATCTTACTGATAGAAATACAAAACAAAATCTCAGTGAAACCATTATAACAATAGAGTTTGGTTTTACGTATAAACCTTATTCCTTAATCATTAGCTATGCATACGTCATATTAGGGTTATGGACTTGGTATATGTTATTTGCATAGTAGAATGGTTACGAAACGTTGATACACCTTTACCTTTACATGTATAACAAGAATGTGATGATACAAATTAATTCTATAATACTTAAATTCAATCTAAACATGGGATATATGGATTGTTAACATTGTGGATTTAAACATTCATTATTGTATCGATTCCTTTGTACATAGGCACATTCCACAAATCAATACTTACAAAGTAATTGAACGGTATAAGACTAGTCATTGATACTTTAAATATAATAAAACGTAAGGATTGAGAAGTGTTAAAATTGACAGCGATGGCTTTTAGCACAGTTGACTAGCGTAGAGCTTAAACTAATTCACTTTAGAAGTATAAAAAAACCAATTGATTCGTTTAATTAGCATAAGTGATGTTCGTTATATAAAGCGTGTTTTTCAGTGTGCATATATGGTGGATGATAAACTATATTAAATAACAAACTATGATGGTTTCGTAAAATGTACCGTGTCTATGTTTTAGTCTAGCAAACTGTTTGGAATTTCACGTTCGGGTGTACGTCATGCCACTGCCATTGATCTCCACCCCAAACAGCTATGAACTTTTCTTCTTCACTAGTTGGCTCATTCGCGCCCCATTTCTTGAAATGTACTTCTGAGCTGTTGTCCATTCGAAATAATTGTGTTCCCGTTTTATAGAAGTCCATAAAGAACCCGTCTAATTCTAAATTTTGAAATGAGAAAAAACAGACAAGCATTCAGATTGGCACTCTTGCAGTTGTATGACTATGTTTAATTTTGTTTTCGCCTGGCAAGAAAATGTGTTAGATTATGCGGAACTATGTTTAAAGAGTAAAGAAATGTCAACAAAGAACTATTCAGAAAATGTGAATTTGTTAATTTACTATTTCCACATTTTCCATGCTTTTCACGAAAAGAAGTTATTTTTGTATGCATTTGCAATAGATGTGATTAACGTGTTGTCTATGAAGTTTGTTAACAGAATTGGAATTTTACTATTTTATTTATTCTAAACATTTACAGTCACAAATTCATGCGAAAGGGTCCAGAGCACATGTAAGTCGGGGTTCGATCCTAAAGTATTTTATTTAGTTTATAATGAGTACTTATTTTCTTGTTCGAAGGATTATACCAAAGCTCTTAACAATTGTTTCATTAATGCATAGAGTTTATTAGATGACAAGAAAAACTGACAGGCAGTGATCCAAGTGTTACTCATTGAATATTTATATTTGATGTTTTGTTATCCAAATAGTAGAATAACACACGTATTTATCTCCCGATATAGTTCATAGAGTTTCATTGTTTGATATCTTGGATATTGCTTCAGTTTGAGGAACGTGGAATCATATATATTTTCAGTGTTGTCATATTTCAGTATTTATAGACTGTAAGGAGCAGAGCTAAATGTGGATAAGAAAGATCATATTTCAGATTATAAGAGTGATTACTTTAACACCCTTGTACGTTTCAAAATATTCTTATTTATACGCCACTAGAACACTGAAATTATGGGTGCAGTAATCCATTTGCGCGTCATGTTTTTGAATTCATGTTTTCATTTTCTGTGTTCATAGGTATATTGGATTGGAATCGTTTTAGACGATTTTCATGATTGATTATGGGTTAAAAGGAACTTCGCACAGATTTTGGCATTTATTGAAGTTTGTGATTAAATGCGTTATTTTTATAAATGTAAACATAGGATCTTAACAGCTCCAGTAAAAAACAAGAATACAATTAAACAAAGAAAAAAGGTACCCTCAACTGGCCTCGAACCACCGACCACTGGAGTAAAAGTCTAACGCTTAGACAACTTGGATATCCGTGCTCATAGAGAAAATGATGTAGTTTATACTTTATATAAGCAATCTTCGTAGTGTCACAAAATAGAACGACACCAACAGAATTCTCCAAATTATTCAATCGTTTATCGTTGCATCGTTTTTTAAAATTCAGGTTTTTAAATCGTCAAAAATGGTATATAATGGATATTTAAGAGCATGGTAAACGCTCAGTAATACTGTTTGTTTCGCAAATATCATAACTACAACGAAAATTTGCGAATCTGAAACATTTTATTTTCAAATATGCCATTTAAACTAAACGTGAATAGGCCCCTTTAAGTGTGAAGTTGGTATAGTTCTGAAACCGATTTAAACACCCTATACTTGTCATTGCCTAGTCAATGGCCGTGATCCTAGTACTAGCAATTGTTTTTAATGTGTTTTCTTGAACACGCAGTAAATAGAAACAAGAATTTCTCTCCAGAATGAGTTTCTTGAGTTTCATCGTTTGTTTTTAAATGTCAAAAGTAACATAATTTCTCCATGTAAATAGCATGCCTAGGAATTACATTTGCTTAAGCCAGAAACAAGAACACACCATGTAAACAAAACAATGTTAATCAGACTACTAATATATTTTCTCATACGTGTTTTATTAAGAATTCCATTAAGTCACAATACCTTACTGTATATATTTGTCTTATCTTGATTAAGATATGAATGATTTCATTTTTGAAATTGTATTTTTAAAGTCAGCATAAGTATAACTAGAGTGCGACACTCGGTATAATATTGTTTTTTATTATTGGTGTTATTTATACTTCTTTATGTGCATTAATTGTTAACATTTTTAGCAATAATTTTAACTTGATGACAAGTTGGCTCAATATTTTGAGTACACCATCATAATTAAAGAAACTTTGTATTTTAATGTTGTACTAATTTACATTTGTCTTGCAATTCATAACATTCAAAACATGCATTTCCATGTACACATATTACTTATTTTGTTACCACAATTTGTGAAGAATTTCCTTATAGTTTTAAGTTTATATTGGGTATACAGTACTAATTACTATTTGGAACACACTGACAACATTGAACATACACATACAGAAAAACAATATAATAATTCTGGAAAAAATCGCTTTTAATAATTATTTTTATTTCGTTTTCATAAGGATCGTAATAGAACCAATTATGAAGCATACAATTTTGTTTTCAACAAATTAAAGTAAAAAAGTTTTGGACTAAGTTTGTATATTTAGCATAAGATTCGTAGGTGTTATATAAAACATATCCGTCCCGTTTGTTACTAACTGAAGGTATACATTAAACTAAACTTATATGATATTTGTACATATATTTTCAACATAGTATTAGATCATCGTCAACATATCAAAGGCAATTCATTCTCGTTTTTGAACCTGCACACGGAGCAACTGAGCAAGTATGGATAATTGACACATTCTAAATCATTTTGTCTAAAAAAATATAGAAAACTTTAACTTTACAATAGAATATTGTGATCTTAATGTTGTAAAAACATGAATAGTTGTTTCAATGATTTCTTAATAAATTTAGCATGGGTAATTGTTATATTCTATAATTGACAGAGCAATTATTCTAGCTACACGTCAAGTGCGTCTTAAACGAATTTAAATTTTCTAGTCGATCCTTGATAAGATATGGCTCTGAAATACATTTTTGTGGCCGTGGTGTAATGAATATGGTGTCCGCCTAGCGACCGAGAGGTCATGGGTTCGATCCCCACTGTGGGAGCGTTCTTTACATCTGCCACAAAGGCACCAAGTACTGGTTCTAGGCCCAGAAAATGGACTCGAGTGCGTTTCAATAAGCCTGGGGCTTTTGATGCAATCGAGCTAAAACAAATAGGTTTAAACTAAATCAATTTTTTAATATTTTTGTTATCATATGAAGTTACGACAACATGCTATTAATGATGCATTTAAAGTTTCTGGTTGTTAATTCATTATTTGCATCTTCATTTGCGATTGCTTTTCCTAGCCAGATAAACAATTGTCCAGCTTGCATGCCTCCCCTTCAATTATTTATTTTTGGGATCATCGGTTAAGTGAATAGAAACGACGATAGATCTTTACATAGATTAATGGGCAGGTACAATTTGTGTTTTGCTATGCTTTTGGTGATTTTGTATTAATGCTTATATCAACTGCTGGTCATTATGAAAAAAGTCATGCTTTACATTATATTTTTTCACAGATGTTTTAACGGTCATCTGTATTAAATCGGTAAATCATTTGACATCTATAAAAGAGTTAATCAACTGGGCATAATGTATTTGTTACACAATAACTTAAATCTGCCGTTCTTAAAAAACGACAACATGCCTTATATTTGCATAAAAAGATAAATAATTAACGTGGCAATATATTCAGTTGCGGGACAACTTTGTAAGTTCTATGTTTGTATTTTGCAGGAAGAAACCAATTAATACTTATCCAATGAGCGCAAATGGTAAATTTGCTCATTACACGTTTTCCTATCTTTTGTCAAACTTTGCCTTAATAAACAATTTGCTCAAGGCACACGTTTTGTCATAGGCTTGCTTTAAATCAGAAGAAAGTGACTTTGTGCGAAAATAAGCAGCAATCATTTTGAGATTATAGCTTGTAAACTATGACGTGTTAATTATTCAAACGTTAATATTAATTATGTTGTTTGGTTTAAACATTCGAAGTTGGGAACATAATATAAATGGAATAAACATTAAAATGTCAAGTTACTCATGTAGTGAAGAATCGAATTTACATGATTGTGCGAAGTTCACTTGCAAAAACGATTTACATGCTGAACTCGACAATTAGTGTGTACATTTTACGCTCCACCTTTTGGTATTACGATCGCACGTCAGAGATATTGCATTATACGCACAAAAAATAACTATCCAGTCGTATATTTTGCAGAAGATATTTTAAGAAATATGCTTTTTTGTAATAGAAGTTATTATATAATCGTTTCTGGTTTTCAACTTAAGGACACACTTAACAAGAATATTATTTGGAAATGTGCTTAGTTTTGCAAAAAAAATATCGGCGAGTAAAAAAAATGTAAAGACTCTCTTACTACAACAAATATGTAAAGGCTGAACAAGGAACAACATCAAATGTGTCAAAAAATAGATCAAACTGTATAGCTCATATATAACAATATAAACACACGCATCCACACGTTACAAACCGGAACAAAACTAGAGTCTCTCATGTTTGTGGAAACAAACATGTTCAGATTTTTTTCAGTTGTTATTATTGAAAAATAGATACAGTGATATGCATAATTTGCTCATATCCCAATGCTTGTGTAGACGTATGTTGTGTAGAAACTTAAATTTCTTATTTTCTTGAAAAAATAATTCCGATTTATAATTGCAAATACACATCTAAATACGATCAACTGAAGTTTCACACTGATATATTTTATATATTGAGCATATTTTGTATTTACGGAAAGCTCTAGAGTGATTTCTTCTTTTAAAATGAAAAGTTTTAATTTTGAGACGCTAAAATAAAAGAATAGTAAGAACTACAAATACACAATTTCGAAAATCTACTAATATTTACCAATTTAAGATAGCTCTATTTTTCCAATAGTATTGTCTTCAAGAATAAAAGCTTTAGTATTGAGCATTGAAATGGTAATTACTAACTACTAAATAATTCAACTTCATATTGATGCCCAAACCAACGCAAGTAATCATGATATAGACATACAAATTGCCGATGCTTATTGAAGACTTTGAATGTCAGTCATTATATAACATGAAACAATTAAATTACCTGTATAGTCACGTGTCGCAGTAAGAACGAATCATCTCATTTTGTTCGCCAAAAAGCTGTGTTCCTCCTCGGACTCAATCGTCACAACACGGTAGCCACAGTATTGACAAAATGCCTTAAACGAAGAGCGCTTTGTTTTTCGATACATATACTCTTTCAACTTTGTTTGAAAGTTATTGTGAAAACTAGAAAATTAAAAAGAAAATACATATAGAACTCATATTAAATACACTCACAGTAATACGAATGTTCCATTGATTATTGGTACATATAATCTTAAACTCAACACGAATAAACCATTCATGGAGTTAAGTTTCATAATAAGAATAGCTTACGTTTGTGTTGAAAGCTTTACTGATTGTGGAACTATGTCGTGGATGTTAATTCTATAATTATTTAATAGCATGCTCCAGTGCTCGTAATAATCTTAATGTAACATAAAATAATGGTATTGATCATATACATAGACATGTACCACACTCTCGTTATAATTCCGTCGGCTCTTTATGGCGAAGGTGTAAGTGGATCCTCCAGACGTATACTGATTGAGAACGCATTCCTCTGAAAGTATAAAAATGTATTACTCAAAGAGATGCTTGTGTTGACTTATATCTTCAAATCTGTGAAAAACTAATAAAATATCAGATCCTACGCCGGCCGTTGTTTTGAAGCGGAAGATAAATTAATATTAATATTTATATTAATAGAAAATAAAAATAATAAAAATAATAATAAGACGAAGAAGAAGAAGAAGAAAAAGAAGTAGAAAAAGAAGAAGAAGTAGAAGACGAAGAAGGAGTAGTAGAAGTAGTAGTATAAGCGGTAGTAGTAGTAGTAGTAGTAGTAGTAGTAGTAGTAGTAGTAGTAGTAGTAGTAGTAGAAGTAGTAGTAGTAGTAGTAGTAGTAGTAGTAGTAGTAGTAGTAGTAGTAGTAGTAGTAGTAGTAGTAGTAGTAGTAGAAGTAGTAGTAGTAGTTGTTGTAGTAGTAGTAGAAGTAGTAGTAGTAGTAGTAGTACTAGTAATAGTACTATTAGCAGTTGTTGTTGTTGTTGTAGACGTAGTAGTAATACTAGTAGTTTTATTGATAGTGGATGTGATAGTGGTAGTGGTAGTAGTAATAGTAATAATAGAAGTAGAAGTAGTAGAAATAGTAGTGAAGTAGTAGTAATAGTAGTAGTAGTAGTAGTAGTAGTAGTAGTAGTAGTAGTAGGAGTAGTAGTAGTAGTAGCAGTAGTAGTATTAGTAGTATTAGTAGAAGTAGTAGTAGTAGTAGTAGTAGTAGTAGTAGTAGTAGTAGTAGTAGTAGTAGTAGTAGTAGTAGTAGTAGTAGTAGTAGTAGTAGTAGTAGTAGTAGTAGTAGTAGTAGTAGTAGAAGTAGGAGTAATAGTAGTAGTAGTAGTAGCAGTAGTAGTAGTAGTAGTAGTAGTAGTAGTAGTAGTAGTAGTAGTAGTAGTAGTAGTAGTAGTAGTAGTTGTTGTAGTAGTAGTAGTAGTAGTTGTAGTAGTAGTAGTAGTAGTAGTAGTAGTAGTAGTAGTAGTAGTAGTAATAGTAGTAGTGGTAGTAGTAGTAGTAATAGTAGTATTCATTTCCCCTTGGTTAATGATACAGTTATAGAAACATGTATATAGGATGTTTATGGACTTCTTCTTTTTACATTGTGACCGCTTTTTAATATTACACAACGATAGACACTTGTTCAAGGCGGAGATAATGAATAAAGTTATTAAATGCAAATCGCTTAGTGTCTGCACCTTATGTAAATCAAGCCGAATTTCACTCTTAGTCCGAAACAATAAGCTCAAATAAGCCTAAAATACTAACCTTGTATACAACTTGTGATCTTGGTCCATTGTCCATTCTTACAAACGCTTATCACGTTGGTTCTGTCCTTTGGGACGTACCCATTGTCGCATTCCAGTAAGCGTCTTGTTCCGTCAAAATGCATATTCCCTAGCATTGTGCCATTCGGAATTTTTCGTAAGGTCCACACTCTGATATCAATAAATACATATTTTGTAAGCTGTAAACAAATTAACTTATAATCAGCTTAAAAAATTGAAACAGTACATCTTGTAGAAATACAATATAGCATTCGAAAAATATACTACATTTCTGTCTCCAGAAAGAGTAATAAATTATCTTCATTTGATAGCGTCAACTCGATCATTAGTACGAATTTGACAATAAATTGTACTCGGCTCTCTTCGAAGAGTTTAGTCACCCATCACTCCGGTAACATCATAACATGTGTAAGTCATGGTCGGCTAGTTAGCTACTTACAGTATACTTAGAAATAAAATCTGACAAATAGTACTATTCGATAATGCATTTCCAAGCTAAATAAACCTTATATATTAAGGTAGAGCGAACACATGTCGGAGTACCGTTACGGTGAAAAGAAATTTGCTTGGACGATACAATTTTATTAAAATCGTGTCATTAACATAAGTTCATACGGCACACATGGTGTTTGAACTAAAATTTCTGAATACTGAATTATGTAATTTTTAAACAAAATAAATAGCCTTTTAATTTCAATTTTTTTTCTTACTATATGCGTTTAATATTTTTATTATAATTCCAATTATTATTATTATTATTATTATTATTATTAGTATTATTATTATTATTATTATTATTATTATTATTATTATTATAATTATTATTATTATATTTTTATATTTTTTTATTATAATTATTATAAGTAGTAGTAATAGTTGTTATAGTGGTTGAAGTAGTAGTAGTAGTAGTTAATATTATTATAATAATTATTATATAAAAAAACTAACATATATATTTGTACAGACCATTCGTGACACAATGGCCACCTTTTTCATCATTTGCGCCGCATGTCTTTACATCCTGTAAGACAAACACATGATAACATTTAAGGCTTTTTTTTAAAGGTATTTCCAATAGTTCCACTTCACAAGGGTAATTTATTGACCTCTGGTTTTGGACATTGCGAGAAGACTATTCGGCAGCTGTTACACTTTACTTCTGAAAGAACGCCGATCCATACTGTACTTTAAATAATAATTAAACTCATTAACAGCTCTAGATATGTGCAATTTAATGTCCTAATTAAGACTGTCTGACGTAAAAGCTGAGTGTAATTAATATATTAAACTGCATTAAAGTTGGATGCGTCAGTAACCTTATATATATGTCTTATAAAAATAGATGTGGCATTACAGTGTACAGATTTATAATATTAACAATGTTCACTCATTATTGTCAGTTTACAATCTTACACCGTTCCTTGGATTGCTATGCTACCAGTACTTACAGCAAACATTTACACAACTCACTTTTTATTAACTTACAATAATCACAGCTGAAGGAAGAAGGGTCGTAAATAGAATTTCGTCACCAATCCCCACGGAAGGAATATAGCTCAGCGGTATAAAACCCTCGATCATCAAATGGGTAGCTCAAACAAACTGATATGTCCTGCTCAAGAGCCCATTAATAAATAATCATATATACGTAACCTAATTGAGTTTAAACCTATTTTTTTAGCTCGAATGCTTAAGGCTTGCTGAAACGCTCTGGAGTTTCCTGTGCCAGTACTTGGAGTCTTTGGAGGAGATCTTAAGAACGCTTACACAGCGGAATCGAACCCCTGACCTGCCGATCGATAAGCGGAACCATTTCCAATACGTCACAGGGACCTTAAGTAAACTTTAATTCGACCCAAAAAATTGAAGCAATTAAATGGAATTGGTATTCGCATATTTCAGGTTATTTTTTTTTTGCAAAAAAATATACGTAATCGTAAAGCTATAACTCCATTTTACACCGAGTAAGTGTGTATTTAAGTACATAACATATTAGAATGCAGTTAGATTAAATGAAAATATATCTCGACACTTTTAGCGTTAAGACCTTACATTAGTGTTTTTTTTCTTAAAATTTATATTTTTCTCGGTTTTATACAATGATAAATTTTACAATAATGTACACAAATACCTTTTAAAAATATGTCACTGCGTTGGACATACACCATCACACGTGGTCCGTTTTCGATAGAAGCAAGGGAGTCCCAAAAGTGGCTGGAGAAATGCAATTCACACAACAATGCCGCTTTGAAATAGCCCATTACTTTACACGACGATCGCAGAACACATTGCTTGAGGCATTCCTTGAACGACAAGTTTGGTATCATCACCCTCTCGATGGATTCATCTTGCCGTGGACCGAACCGAATCTTGCTGTATTCCGCTGCCTCTATCGCCTGGTCCTGGACAGAGAGAACACAAATCACTCTCAAAATGTAATGAAACAATTTCATCCCGTCGTCTGGCTTCTTGTAAGGTTAAGGAGCAAATTCTGTATGATCTCTTCGATACAAAATCACCAGCGGTTCTATCCCAATCACGACTGACGATCAACCAAATGATAATCAAATATTCATGTACTCAGCTTATTCAAGCAAAAAACTAACATAAAACGGCAACATACTGAATAATATTACATGGTTTCTTTATGCATTCAACCACCAAGTAAACAATCGTGCTAGTATAGGTTTCCTACGTGAAAAAGAATCATATACCGTTGTGGGATATGATTTTTTTTATTTTATGCTTTCCGGTGATTTATAGAGAAATGTCAGTGAAACAAAACTGGTATTTCATTGCTTTAAACAGTGAAAAATAACAGTGACAAATAACGATATTTTTCACTTTTTACTCTGTAATGACGTCATTTTTCGACGAAATTACGTCACAAACCCATCGATTTAATCCAGTTAAACTCTTTTACAATGTAAATAAACGGTGAAAAGTATAAAATAAAATGAAAATTTGCTGGATTCGATGGAATATCGATTTGAACTCACTCGTGTTCATAAACAATACATATTTTCACTCGTCACTGCGCTACTCGTGAAAATATTATTTTATATGATCACTCGTGAAATAAAATCGATATTCCATCGAATCCAACAAAAATACTCTCTATATTCATTATGCGTATTTATACCTTAACCAATGCACGTTAGTCGAAAATGCATAACGATGTCACCTGTTTGTTAAATAACATTTTCACGGCCGTTAATCGCGCGCGCCACCTCTCTTTTGAGATGCATTAATGAATGAGCCAATGCAACTTCCGAGGTGGCGCTCAGGCCCGGATGTTTTGAAATCTCATGAATAATTTGACAGGGTGATTAGATTTTATAAGTTTTGTTCATCATATTTCGCATTGGTTTTAAAATCGGGCTATTGAGTGCACTTCAGCGAAGATTAATTCATCCAAACATGTATAGAAATACAGATTATCAACCCATTTAAACAAGTAAGAATAGTTATAAGTTGTGGCATGGTGGAGTTTAAAAAACAGTTTTCTTGTGTGACGAGAAAATGTTCACCCAATTAAATCGCTTACGGCATTAAACGATTGCGTACAACAAACATTAGATGCTGCATGCACACAAACATTGGCTTCTTGCAGAGTTAGTTGATAATTTTGCATTTTTCTGAAAGAGATGAAACCAATGCTTAGGAGATTTCGCTAATGATAGGAAGTGGCGCCAATGCAGGATGTATCAATTTACATTCGTATCGCAATGACATTATCACATAACGTACATTTGATAGATAACGTTATTTGTTATGTTTAATTTATTTTTCAACGTACATACGGAGGCCCTATTCTTTACAGAACATAACAACAGTCTATAACAAATAAGATGTAGTTTTTCTTTAAATATATAAGTGATCAACTCAATTAAGAAGTCACCAACATGAATTTAACATATTGTACGATATATACCAAAAATGTGTAATACTCAATAAAACCAATAACTTAATGTTCAACGTTATCAACATAATTCATCGACAGCAATACTTACATACAGTATGATAAATCAAGAAATAAATATCAGATAATACTTCATCTTGAAACGATAATGTGTGTCCCTTAATTCAAATGCTTAAATTACTAAAAGGCCTAGTTCGACGAATCTTTATTAGGCTCATATATGTTGTTTTTCCCACTATCAACTCCAAAAAATGAAGATAGCTCGGTCGTTATCCGTTACCTTTTTTTTGAATAATACATGTTAAATGTTCTTATCTGATAAAGGCGAACGTTTAAATCCATGACGACATTATTAAAATACTACTTTTTGTAATTAAACACGCACGCGACTCAAAAGTGCCAGTAGTCAACTTACCAAAATAATGTAAGTCCTGTAAACATAATACAAACCATAACCTAAAATATTTCACTTTAAAATAGCTATAAATGTGTATTGGCGCCACCTCCTTATCTGAGCGCCACCTCATTGGCATTGGCTTCATCTCTTTTTGAAAAAAGCACATTTATATATTAGATCGGCTAAAAGCCGATGTTTGCGTTCTTCTTTCAATAGAAACGTAACTCAATAAAAACGGTACGCGCAAATCAATACATGTAATACTGTATAATGAAAATTTAAATCGGATGTAATACATAAAAATGAAAAGTATTGACCCATTGAAACTTAGAAAAACGTACGTCAAATTTCGATTGACACATTGCAGTAGATTTTTTTTCAAATCACAAAAGCACCAGACAACGTTGTTTGACGAGTAAGTTGGTACAAAAATATTTGTGAGGCGTGGGAGGGGACGGGCGATGAGGAATTACCCGATACTGCCTATACATGTGGTTCGAATGATAATTTAATACAACTCTCGCTCATACCAATACATTGGTGATAATAATTATGTTCTACATTCGCTGTTAGTCACACACACAATGCGACAGGTACACTCATATATAGAGCTCAGTATTCTATGATGTGGGTTGTGATCGTAACGCCGAAATTGGCTACTTGCTATTTTGCCTTTGCGCAAACCTTAACAATGTTATGTTTCTCTACTGAATATCGTCTGAACTACTTCATTTAAATTGAAACTAAATGTGAATGAAGTAGTTAAGAAGGTATTAAGTTGAGAAACTTTGAAAATTTCATACCGTGGCATACTTTTTTATTGAACCGTTCATATCTGCCTTCGTCATAAACTGTAATTTTAAATATGTTTCTTAATCAAGTATCAATATAAAGCTAATATACAAACTGAAGGCTGAAATACAATTCATGTATTTATTTTAAATTGTTACTGCGATGTTCTCTATATTTCCTTAACTGATCTATTTCTTTTGTAAATAAAGTCTAAATGTTAGATTAAACTGTAAAAAGGGAAACTAATATATTGATTTTTCCTCGCTTATACAAATTTATAATATAGCAAAACAATACATTTTTTGAATGCACATCTGTAATAGAGGCGCAAACGCATTCTCTTCAAGGAGAACATGTTTCAATTGTTGATTAAGAGCGTTTATATGTTGCTGAATCGATGGGAACTCGCGACGACACGAATCTTTGTTAATTTATACATCTTTGGTGTGTAGCATATTTCATATCAGGTATAAGCTTAGTTGTACCACTTAAAAACACGAAAGTACACAAAATATTGTTTGAGTTTACAATTGACTTGTTTTTAAAGGCTTTGCACTATATTGTTTGCAGCATTATATTTTTTCATTTTATTATGCAGTACACCGACAAAAGTAAAATCTACATCTAAAAATAGTTGTTAACGCCCCGCCTACTCGTTTACAACACTGCGAAACTCCGCCTTTGCATCTCAATTTTCCCCCTAACATCGACTGCGCATGCGTATTGGTTAATTTATTTTTCTTCTAATTCACCTCTTAAAGTCTGCGCATGCGTAGATATGATTCCCTTTAGGGTATGAATTACGCAACTCATCACTAAAACCGCAAGAAAATATTGAGTACAGATACATTCGGATGAAACTCGGTGAACACGGATTTATTCCTAAAAAAGGCTGAATGAGGGTTAATTTTTAGGGATTCTAAAGAGTTTAAATCTGGAACAAAATCCTTTATCCCTCTGTAATTCTTTATGGTGCATACGATATTTAGTTGGTAGTCGTGTGGGTTTCTCAGAAAGTTACGTCCCCGATGCCCAAGTCTGACGACCGAGTATTTAAATGCCAATTGAATTGAAATGTATCATATATAAGGGCTACTTAATTTAAATCACGATGCAATGAAGTGAATTTGTATTTACATTTTACAATGTTTTACAGATTTGTTTGGGCCAAGTGTGAGGTTTTGAGCTTTCAAACCGGTAAAAACCCTATACACATCGTATTGACCGTTCCAAGGCAGAGATTCCATTTTGTGTGTTCGTTGTTTAAGTGTTTTTGTTCCCTTCTTTATTTATTTTATTCCTGGTTGCTTTGCAATGTGTGCCTTATCAAACATTAAAAATCGCGTTGTGAAATGAAGTAATTTCTACTGGTGTAACAAAAGGTTAACTGTTTGTATATTCGGTAGCACGTGTTCTTTATGTGAGGTCATTAAAAATCAAAGTACTGATATACTGTAAGTATTGGCTTGGCGATTTTGCTCAAAGTTTGTGGTCGTAAAACACTATACACCGTGATGCCAACAAATGACCGTTGTTGAATAAAACAGATGGAATTAAGGAAGGGTGACAGGCTGTCAACATAATATATGATTTAGGTTTTGGGGTTAAATGTAAATGCTGCTTTTTAAAACAAGTCATTGTCGTACCTGCCAATTCCTAACTGCGAACCGTTTGTGAATACAAAGTTGATTATTATCATTTTAACTAGTGACCTAGGTTTTTACTCTGACTTAGTAGTATATGTATATGAGATTTCGTGAAGAAAAACGTTGTCATAAGGTTTCTATACATCATGTAGATTCAATTTTTATTCATATATATATATTAAATTAATTTATGTGTTGGATTTTAAGTCACACCGACACAGTGTAGGTCATATAGCAACTTTATGGGAACAAAATTAATGTTGATAATGTTCTACTAATAGGACGGACATTTACGAGATCGTTTTTATAACTTGGAAAACATTAACGCAAATTAATTAGAGGCTGTGAAAGATACAACCGCAACATGTATTTCGTGTGTAAGGAAAAATTTCAAAACTGGCATTAAAAGCACTGGTGTATTGCCATATAAAAGCTTTGTAGCGCACAGAACATTGAGATGTTTACTTTTACAGTAAAACATGTAGCGCGTGGTAATTAAATTGTGTCGCCTATATCGCGAACGCAGTTGATTTCGTAAAACGAAAGAACATAAATGCGCTGTATCTGTTAAATGTAGATAGTTCAGTATTGTACCGATATTTCGTCGCTGTATACACCTTCCATGAGGACTGCGTGTTACCCGAGTGCTAATGCCACAGTGAAAAGATGTTGCCTTGGATGGAACGCCCTCATCGGAGCTTTTTTGTTTGCGAATGTAGAATCTGGATGCAAAGTGGTGAAAAGCAGTAACGGTCTATATTGTTCGGTATACGTATATTATGATACCTATGGGGCGAATTGCAGAAGGCAATCACCCGAAAAAATTATATTAATAATGTCACTCATTACGAAAACGATACAAGTATGTTGACAACGATCGTGTTCATGTCATCAACCAACGTCAATAATGTAAAAAATGCAATTTTCTGTGCAATTTGTAAATTTTATGTTTGATTTTACTATATAATATGTTCTAGCTATTTCGCCACTGAAACACAAATGCCTGTTACTGCCTTCAATTTCACATGTTTCGCATTGTTTTCGCTCAGAGCACAGTATCCAATCTCTGCATTACGTCGTTGTTTCATCTCTATCACTATCACGCATTACCTTATTATTGCGTTTTAATACACCACGTTTTAAAAAAATCCAAAATGGACGAACAACACAAAAGCAATATGTAAGAAACTCTCTTTGTTTTCTTGTAGATACATTTCATGCAATTATTTCCAGCTATCAACAAGTGAGGTCTTCTCCGTGTCTTTATAATTTCCGTGTGATTGTATGAAATGAAATGATTCAAAGAAAATGCATGTTTTAAACTTAAATAAACCGATTATTTGATGTATGTTGATAGTTTGTATTAGCTGTAAGTAAAGCTTTTTATTATTATAAGGTGAACATTGGAACAAAAATAAAACATTAACGAATCAAAGTGTTTGGCTCCTGTGGATTGGGGATATTTTTTGCTAGGGTATGCAGTCAATTTAAATAAAAAATTAATTATGTAATTAATTATATTACGGCAAGTACTTTACCAAGTGAGCCAGCAGAGCCACTTATGCAGCTGATCACAAATTCCGCAGAAGTTCGGTACATTGACATTTGGCTGCACACTGTTAAACACCCGGCGATAAAGTTGTCAACATGAACCCGTTAATCAAGCAACTGCCAATGGAACGTGTGCATCTTCTCACGACCAGGTTTACACTGTTTCCTGTGATTCTGATTCGAATGAAAATACGAACGATGCTTATGTAAATTCCATTGTTCCAAACTTAAGCGGGTTTTGTGATTAGCTGCATATGAGACTCGATAAGCATGCTCAGAAGAGCACTCGCCTTGAAAGAGAGAGGTATTACGTTCGAGATCCGGACTGGCTGAAGTGTTGTTATCACCCGGTTTTCTGAAACAACCGTGCATGTGTTTTTCAATCGTTGAATAGACATTATTTAAGAAATAATAAGTGTTACGTTATAGCTTGTTGTCGAATAACCCACGGCCGGATGTTAAGCTGAGTAGGGATTAAATCACGAGTGCGAAGAGTGAGTGATTTAAAACCACGCATATAAGCTTCCGGCCGGAGGTTATCCGACAAAAAACTATAACGTACACGAATTATTTCAATTCGTACACGGTTTTTACTGAAGATTTATACAATGTATCTTATTGTTCTTGTGTACCATTTTATGTGAAGTTCCGCCCATAAAAATAACTTTCGGCTGTTCTGTCGATCAGATCTCACACTTTCATTGATACAATAACGGATTATTACGCTTGTGGAAAATGTATCGGCATGTTTTGTTTAGTTACAGCGCGTGCTTTCAGTGTATAAGCTCCGCCCATAATTATTGCAGAATAACCCATAGATGATTTTCTTCTTTGTTTATATGAAAGTTAGCACGTGCCGTGTTAGGATTAAGTATGATTTATACTGAGAATGCATTTGTTAAATCTTAATAAAAGGCAATAACAACGCTGTACTTTGACTACGGTTCTAGTTGTAACGGCTATATGTATGCAAATAAGCTATCCCCTTATTATAATTACGGTTAAATAAGAAGGCACATACATATGGTTATCCTCGGGAATGCCTATTTTTGTGCACAATGTCAACGATTGTTTCTCTTTAGCATGGACTCGTGAATAAAATTATAATGCATGCAATCGCCTTATTACGAAAGTAAATATCAACCTAGAACAAAGTATATCAATCAATTGATGAATACAATATACAGTTGTGTTATGTATAATGATCCCGTCAGTCATGATAAACCCCGCCTAATATGTTGTATTGCTGCATGCCTATCGCTGTATCTGTGTAGTATTAAACTAGCCATCAAACAGACCGGTGTTCTCGCGTTGTCTTAAACCCACATACACAACAATTGGCGACGAGGATTGAGCAGAGTTTTTATTTCGGGAATTTTATCCTTTCTTTCAAAATGAAGTATTGTGCATAAAATTCTGGATATTACATCTGTGATAATCATGGCAACAGCGTTAATAGGAAGCATTAATCCGTTTGAGAGTAACACGGAAACGTGGACTTCTTATCAAGAACGCCTAGAGCAATATTTTATTGTGAACGATATTGCAGCTGAAAAGAGAGTTGCTGGATTAATTACCCTCCTAGGGGAAAGGACATATTGTCTTCTCAGGAGTTTAACGTCGCCGGAAAAGCCGTCGGAGAAGACGTACAAGTAACTGTGTGATTTGCTAAGAACTCACCTTAGTCCAAAACCGCTTATCATTGCCGAACGTTTTCGATTTCATAAACGAAATCAGGCGACGGGGGAATGTATCAAGGACTATGTAGCGACATTAAGGAAGTTGGCGGAATTTTGTAACTTTGGCGACAACCTTAACGAAACATTAAGGGACAGATTCGTTTGCGGTCTTCGTGAGGAAACAACACAAAGGAAGTTGCTTTCAACAGTTGACCTAACATTCGCTAAAGCAATAGAAATTGCGACTGCTACGGAAACAGCAACCAAAGACGCCGCAGAACTTCAGTCGTCGGCAGCTACCGGAAGTGTACACCGGATTGCTAACCGTAAACACACAAAGACAAGACCACCGCCTAAAAGGGAAACGGTGCAAGTTACTACAAACCGAACTGTATTCACTGTGGGAAGAACAACCATGTGTCACAAAAATGTCGGTTGAAAAATGCCGTATGTCACTTCTGCAAGACAAAAGGACACATTCAGAAAATATGTCTTAAAATGAAACACGTCAATGCAATTAACACCACAGATAAAGACAATGTTTTGATTATTAATTCTGTGAACCGTGGAGACAACAAAATAACAGTGTCACCTGAAATTGACGGACATATATTCAGAATGGAAGTTGACACAGGATCGGCAGTGACATTAATGTCGGAAATTGATTTCCGAAAACGGTTCGGAAATGTACCACTAGATCCCGCAAAATCAGTACATAAGACGTACTCCGGGGAAATCATTAAACAAGTAGGTACCAAGGTTGTAACAGTAAAGTACAATGGACAATCAACACAATTACGGCTTTGTGTGGCTCAAGGCACTGGTCCTATGTTGTTCGGGAGAGACTGGCTAACGGCTTTCAAGTTAGACTGGCAACGCATTGTTCCCGTAAACGTGATCGAAAGAGATATGGTTAAAGACAGACTAAACACGATTTTGAAAAACAATGCAAATGTTTTCGATGAAGGTATCGAAAAAGTTAAGGACATAAAAGCCAGGTTAACATTGAAAGAAGACGCATCACCCAGATTCTTGAAAGCAAGGACAGTTCCGTACTGTATGAAACCGAAAATAGAGCGTGAACTCGACAGCCTTGAAAGGCAAGGTATTATTTCGAAGATAAATACCAGCAGATGGGCAACGCCAATCGTTCCAGTATTGAAAAGCAACGGACAGGATGTTCGAATTTGTGGAGACTTTAAAAAGACAGTCAACCAAGCGCTTAAAGTTGACAAATACCCCCTACCGAGGATCGAGGACATCTTCGCGAATCTGTCACAAGGACAGAAATACTCGAAACTGGATCTTCGCCAGGCGTATCTCCAACTTGAGGTCGACGACGACAGCAAGGAATTGTTGACCATTAACACTCATCAAGGGCTGTATCGGTACAATATATGTGTGTACGGAATATCTTCACTTCCCGCAATCTGGCAACGCACAATTGACCAGATACTTCAAGGAATACCTGGAGTGCAATGCATTCTTGATGACATGATCGTGACAGGGGAGAGTGATCAGTCTCATTTGGATAATCTCGAGAAAGTTTTTTGTCGTTTGAACGAGTTTGGTTTAAAACTAAACAAAGACAAATGTGTGTTCTTTGATGATAGAGTTACGTATTGTGGACACGAGATCGATGGCTTATGGAAGTGTAATGACAAGGTGCAGGCTGTGATGGACACACCCACACCTAAAGATGTTACTTCTTTAAGGGAATATCTTGGTGTTCTCAATTACTACCACAGGTTTCTGCCGAATCTCGCGACTGTCATTAAACCATTAAACGCGATGCTTGAAAAAAATCGTAAGTTTATTTGGTCAAAAGAATGTGGGATCGCGTTCCAAAATTCAAAAAAGCTGATCACTTCTGAGCCCGTGCTTACGCATTATAACCCAGATCTACCTGTTAGACTGGCTACGGATGCCTCTCCGGTAGGAATATCGGGAATACTGTCTCATGTCATGACAGACGGTTCTCAAAAACCTATTGCTTTCGCGTCAAGGTCATTAAGCAATACCGAGCAAAGATACGCGCAGATTGATAGAGAAGCGTTGGCTATATTTTGGGCAGTAAAGAAATTCTACCCATACCTGTACGGTCGGAAATTTTGCCTAGTAACGGACTGTCAGCCGCTGTTATCAATTTTCAGTCCAAGCAAAAGCATACCCGCAACAACTGCTGCGCGCGTACAAAGATATGCGTTGTACCTATCCGGTTTTGATTACGACATAGAGTACAAATGCACAAAACGGCATACAAATGTTGATGGGTTGTCCAGACTACCCGCGCCGAATCATAATCATAACTCTGATGATGTAGAAGAAATATTCTACATTTCACTATTCGAGCAACTCCCTGTAACAAGTTCGCAAATTAGCCGCGAAACGCAGCGCGAGCCAATTATGTCACTCGTCTTAGAATACGTCAAAAGGGCTGGGCTTCAAACGCTAATGACCCAGTACTCAAAAGCTATTATTTCCGCCTTCATCGTGGGTGTCTGATGTGGGGAAATAGGGTTATCATTCCCATTAAACTAAGAACGCGTGTGCTCGATCTGTTACATGCTAGCCATCCGGGAACTGTAAAGATGAAAGGACTAGCTCGGAGCTATGTCTGGTGGCCGGGGATTGATGCTGACATTGAAAGTCTGGTCAAACGTTGTAATGGTTGCGCAATGCAACAAAATTTACCAGCGCATGTCCAATTACATCCGTGGGAATGGCCAAGCTCTAGCTGGGAGCGGATACATGTTGATTTCGCAGGCCCGTTTCTAGGACGAATGTTCTTAGTCATGGTTGATGCTCACTCTAAGTGGCCTGAGGTCATTGAAATGAATACAACGAACACAGAAAGAACAATTCAAGTCATGCGAACCGTATTTGCAAGATATGGGTTACCGAAACAAATTGTTTTGACAATGGAAGTGCGTTTACATCTGAAAGCTTCCAACTGTTCATGAAATGAAACGGAATTCTCAATATAAGGACTGCGGTGGAGCGCTTCAATGCTTCTTTCAAATCAAGCATTCGCGCAATGAACAGCGAAACGGATGACCTTAACCAGAAACTGAATTGCTTTTTGCAAACATATCGTAACACGCCGCATTCTACAACTGGCGAAACACCAGCAAAATTGTTCTTAGGTCGTGATTTGCGAAGTAGGTTAGATTTGCTTAAACCTGATACTAAGCAGCACGTGAATGACCGACAAATGAAAATGTCAGTTCCGGACAGAAATAAATTTCGCGAACTAGATTTAGTTCAGAGTGTCCTTGCCCGAGATTTTAGGCCTAACTCTAAGGAAAAATGGATAAAGGGCACTTTTGTTTCACGCGACGGACCACTTATGTAAAAAGTGGATTTCGGTAATACAGTGTGGAGAAGGCACATTGATCAGCTTCGCGCTACGGACGTGCAAAACGCTTCAAATGAAAATGACACAATTCCATTACCGTGCGAACCGCTATCTGTTACAGATACTCCGTGTCATTGCCAATTAATGTCAGACCACCCGGTACTAATTGAGAACAAAGATAAAAATGATAATGATTCTCAAAATGATCCTCTGGTTTCAAATGAGCAATTAACTAAGGAGCGTCGGTATCCATTGAGAAACAGGCGACAGTCTCTGAACGACTGTCTTATCAGTAGTAATTTGTAACTAATCAGATTAATTGCTGCAGTACTTTTCCTCGGACATTTTTGGTACTTGTGAATGCTAATGAGCTGTGAGGATTTTATATCATTGTGTAGTAACGATATATAACAATGGACAATTAATGCGTAATTTCACAGTAATTAGAAAAGAACACTGACTGAGTTGATATTTGAACAAGAAATGTTATGTTTGAAAATGATTATTCATATTATTTTTTTAAATGCATTATGAATTGATTTTTATGAATAATTATATGATCAACACATTTAAAAGGGGAGAATTGTTATGTATAATGATCCCGTCAGTCATGATAAACCCCGCCTACCATGTTGTATTGCTGCATGCCTATCGCTGTATATGTGTAGTATTAAACTAGCCATCAAACAGACCGGTGTTCTCACGTTGTCTTAAACCCACATACACAACAAGTTGATTCTTTTTCTCGAGACTATATCAGTCGAAATACACCGGTTGATAACGTAAATTTATTTAACATTGATTCATCTTAAAACCATTAGTACGAATTTCCCGTTATTATGATAGCATAATAACCACGAACAACACTATCACTATTAACTCAAATGAACACAATATGTTGCTTTTTTACCGTTTTAATAACATAAAACATATACGTATCGATCTAACACAAACGTAAACACCGTTTGAACAGAGTAAATGAATATAATTTGAAAGATATACTGTATCGTGATTGTTGTATTTTCGCATGATTTTAAAGGATAAATCATGGTCATGTAATAAATCCTTGTCATGCCATGATACCACGCACCATAATACAAGTATCATGAAACTGTTTGCTTTAAACAAGAGGTTACCTTATTGATAAGTTTTTTAAAACACGTTGAACATAATATATTATTAATAAGAGAGATTTAAACAACAGATTGTGAACGATTTTCAAAGCTTGCAAGGTTGTATCCGTATGGATTTAACAGGTAGTTTAAAGCAAACAGATGTATATAAGTTGTGTGTCTATCGTGTGTTTGCATAATTTAAGAATTCTATTAGCGTTTCCCTGAAGACGTGTTTGTTCACGTTATCTTACATATTAAGATTTTAGGCTTTCAAATGCTTCACTACATCTAACTTGTTATGCTCTTTAATGATTTATTATTAGTAAATGTAACACATCCCTTTGCGTACATTTAAAGAATGCAACAGATAGTAACGGAATGGGTATGATTAGTTATATACTTAATGTTTCAGGCATGCAATCGAATAAAATAAGTAACTACCTTCAAATGTATTGCTTTTCCTATCGACAAATGATGACAAAAATTAAGTGTATCGATAACAATATTTTAATTTCCTGTAGGTTGAACCTCCACAAGAACAATCTACCACAATCGGTTAAAATATCAGGCTCTTCTGTAAAGACATGCTTGTGACTAGGGACAAGCTTATAAGCAGGACCAAATCAGCACACCTTGTATCTTCATAAAAATAATTTCTTCTTCAGAGGTTTTCTGTTAAAGGGATCTTTTCACGCTTTGGTAAATTGACAAAATTGAAAAAAGTTGTTTCAGATTCGTAAGTTTTCGTTTTAGTTATGATATTTGTGAGGAAACAGTAATACTGAACATTAACCATGCTCTAATATAGCCATTATATGCATCTTTTGACGATTATAAAACCTAAAAATTATAAAGCGTTGCAACGCGAAACGATTGAATAATTTGGAGAGTTCTGTTTTTGTCGTTAAATTTTGTGAAACTACGAAGATTTCTTAAATAAGGTATAAAATACGTCAAGAATGTGTACTCGGTGGAATAGCTCAGTAGGCTAAAGCGTTTTTACTTCAGGACTCTGGCAGGACTCCAGGGGTCACTGGTTCGAAACCTGCTCCGGGCAATGTTCTTTTCCTTTTTTCATTTTTTTTCTTGATTTTTTACTGGAGCTTTTACGATCCAATGTTTACATTTATCAATATAAAGCATTTAATGAATAAGTTAAAAAAATGCCAAAATCTGTGAAAAGGCCCCTTTAATACACATTAGTAAAACAATTACATATCTAGGAAAGCATGAACACACTTACAGTCAAATATTTAAAAGTTGTTTACCCTTCTGATAAATAACATGGTTATTAAGACGATTTCTTCCCACTTGCAAAGAAAACAAATTTTAAAACAAAACAGTCTGTACTCACCTCCCACCAATATCATTCACTACCAATCATAATATTTCCCGTTTTTTACACGTTTATTTCTATCAAATTTATTAATTTAACACTCGTTTGTCTGTTTATCTTAGTTTAGAAACTAATTATAAAATGCTTAAAATGAAACCGTCTACGAAAGTTATCGCGCTTGCATATGCTAGGGTGTACATCAGTACGAGTTATTGTGCTTTTGTTAGATGGGTCCGTGCGTGCGTCTCTTTTCGCGCTCTGGTGTTTATTTGCACTTAATAAAACATCATACAACTTAATGTTTTGTTAAACATTTCATAAAAAACTATTTTAGTGATAAGCACGTTTTTTGCAAATGTACGGATAGGTGTTTCAAAACGCGCTGCCATAAAACAAGGAACACGATACACATGGCTTGCTTGTCACAATTCGATATGATTTTGAATTGAAATTGCATAGGAGTATTATAATGTTTGAGATTTATTCATACAGTACAACTATTATTTCGATTACGATGTTGATAAGCTTTTACCGCACCAGTCATAAGGTACAGAGTTAAAAAGTCTTAAACTTTATAATAAATGCACTTCTGCTCTTCAAAATGCAAATGGACGCCTGGGAAATAATTTCGATGTTGGGGAACAAATTACATTAGTAATGCATTGTTTGCTTTCGTAGATATTCATAAGCCTATCTTTGAAATATTTCAGGTCGATGCAGATTTTCTTATTGAAAAGTACATAACTGCCTCTGCCTTAAACTTCTGTCTTACATATAATTTAATAGGTAATATAATACAAACAATTACACGCTACGCAAACTGTTTGAATTGAACGTTAATGGTCTCGGATACATCCACAAGCGAATCTTTGTAACATTTCAGGACGATTTAGATTTTCTCATTAAAACTTACACGCCGCCTTTGCCAAAAAGAGATATTTTCTTTATAAATACTTCTGATGTACGCATCATTGTAAAGGTAATATAAAAATGTACATGGCTACGAAACCTTTTGATATTAACGTGAATAGTCTCGGTGCGAATAAGCGAATTCATAAGAGAATCTCTGTAACATTTCAGGACGATGCATATTTTCATATTGAAAAGTAAATATCCGCCTTTGCCCTCAACTTTACGATTTCTAAATTAACATGTCATGTTTCGAAGCTATAGTCGAAAATAAATGTTACGATTTTAACTGAAGTTGTTCAGATATTCAGAATAGAAACTTTGAAAAAGTTCAGGCCGAGTCATACTTTCTTTATTGAAACGTTCATAGCTGCTTTCTGCCTTTAACATTAAGTCTATTTAAGTATCTTAATCAAGTATTATTTTAAATTAATATAAACAACTAACGGCTGTAATTTAATGGATGAGTTCGTAGAAAAATGTTTCAGGGATGTTCTATATATTTTTTAAACAGATCTATATCTTTATTAAATTATCCAAATCAAACGTAAATTGCCTTCACTTATTACTTACAAATAATAGTAGCAAGACAATAACCATTTTGAATACACATCTGTGAAAGTGGCGTAAACGCATTATCTTTAAGAGGACCAGGTCCCCATTGTAGATTATGAGCGTTAACTGGTATGCCTGTTACACCATATGGCATAGCCTGCGTATTTGTAGATAAGATTATTACGATATGGCGCGCATCAATTTCTCACGTGACTGAAATCTTGTCGCCGTCCTGAATTTCCGTGAAACCCCGATAAAGCTAATCTTTATTTCTTGATAGATCTTTGTATACGTATTCACATATTTAAATTTTAATTATTTTGTGGAACACTTTAGACTACTTTTTTACGTGCAAAATGAAATATCAATTTACAAGAAAGGATTGTTGTTTAAATGGGTCCTTATCTTTGGGTACAGTATGTTTAGCTTCATTTCAATAGTTTTAGGCCGGATCTCCCATCTTAAGGAAAAGCACATCTTACTTGTAAGTAAAAACAATGCTGACCCATATCATAAACAAATAACGGGTTAATTATAGAAAATAACGGTTGATACGGTAGGTAATTTTTAATACAATTTAAACATGTCAGCTTTATTTGATAAGGGTTTTCCTCCAAAATTTAGCCCATTATGGCTTATGTTTATTTACGGATAAATAAACTTAAAGTGTTGCTTATCGTTTCTGCTCCTTGAAACACAAGTCGGATTTAGCGCATAGCAAATATATGTGTTATGTATAGATGTCTTCGAACAGATAGGCGGTGAACATTCTTAACATTATTGTAAATGTATTAACAACATGTAATTTAAATGTATTCACAAGATAATACTCCATGATTATTATATACTCGATGCGCTTTGAGAATTTAAGGGTCATCCATTTTTTTTATTAATAATACATGTGATTTTGACCGTTTTGACACAACAACAAAATAATGCATGGTAAAACCTATGTTTCTATTCATAATTACATTGAAGGCATTGTGTTTTAGTTGTCCATTGTCAATTGATATGCGTATTTATCATGTAACTGGCAGCCACTGGACTATACCCCGATTGACATATCAACTCTTTGTAGAGCCTTCAATGTTTGACGTCCCACTCACCTCTCCATTTGTCGGAAATGTATATGATTGGTAAACTGTATGCAATGCACGTATTTCTTATGTTTTAATTTCAACATGTCCGCAAATGAGCGTAGACAGCGTCGTCGAGACAATGTTTAATCGAATAACCGTTTGGACACAAATAGAACATAATGGTTGGTTAGAACTATATTTCAAATCATGCTAACCTTGAAGGCATTGTGTAGTAGTTGTCCATTGTTCATTGGTACACATACTTATCACGTGACTGGCATTCACCGGGCTATGTCCAAATCGACATTTAAGTTCTCTGGTAGAACGTTCACTGGTTAAAGCCCAACTGATCTCTCCATTTTCCGTTGATGGATATGGTGGACATTCTCTAGGAAATGTTAATATCAAACCTGGATGCTGTAGTCAAAATAGCTTGTTTTGTCTACACAAGTTTGATTCATTAGTGTAAATTAATCGATACAGAGCAATAGCGAGATATTTATGTCAATTCTAATATGATTTGATAAATTCTTTGGTAATTGAAGAGCTTATTTCATTGTGTGTTCATTCAACATATAATGTACACTTTTCATCGAAAAACATATAAACACAAACATATACCGTCAACCAAAATGTATGAATTAAAAAGACCATGCAAAATTACAATTAAATGTCATTGTTACATAAACTATATAAACTAAATTGGAAACACTTTTTATTGTTAAAAGTTTGTTAAAAAACAAAACGTTTCGTATGTGATTATAAGATCCTTGGTGCGTATCATGCAAGAAAACGATACAAAACTACTGGCACTTTAAACTTAATGTTGCCTTGAGCACAGTGGGTCAAAATTTTCAATAGCCCATTTTCGCATCTGCTTTCTACCGCATTCACTTCTCCTGGAGCCGTATTCACCAATAATAAACTCAAAATTTGACTCAAACTCAGACTTTGGCTCAGACTTAGACTTACTAAAGACAAACTCAGGATTCGTATGCACGAACGCGTTTGGAAATAGACTAAAATAAGATGTGTTGTTTTATGACGTCACGACTAAGCGAACTCTCTAGTAGAGAAAACGCGTCAAAAATTGTAGCAAACATCTCTGATATAACATATAAAATGGAGTTTTGGGCAGTTGAAGACAGCAAAACGAAGCACCAGAAGGCCCAATGGCAGATTGGTCCGAGCCAGATTGTTTAACATGCGCTGGTTCGGGACCACTGGAGCCTTCAATTCGGCGATTATAAGGGGATCGGATCCAAAAAGATTTCGGTTATTCGAATAAACAAATGGGACGAGGTGGCGATAAAATGTCATTGTAAGGTGTATGTTATTCTCGTATCTACCTTATAGTTTTAATATTTTATTTAATAACATACAATTGGATTTGCTACCCATGTCGTTTTTACTAACGGCGCAAAACGCACAATGTAAATAAGGGGCATAACCACCCAACAAATTGTACTTACGGATTTTGGATGTGATTGTGGAATGCGTTTTAGTTTCAAACATTTGTTTTGATTTATGGTACAGTTGCCAGTTCTTTGTGCCCAACATTTGCACATATGAATTGTTATTAAAGTATTTACTTTGGAATGTTTGTGCTAACACGGATAAATGTACCATTTAAGGTCGATTTTTCAGTTTTCATCTCGTACCCTGTTAGATCCGTACCCAGGTATGTTTTATTCGTATCTGTTTACAATCAGCACATTTCTAAATGAACTTATCATTTGCTACAAGTTTACATCGATAATTTTTCCTTTGTTTGTCGTTTATATTTAACTAATTGACAGCCATGATGGTAAACATGAAATGTACTCTGTTTCATAAACACTCCTATACATCATACACTTGTTTTTATTAAACATTAAGAGAATTCAGGGTCGCAAGAACTGGGGAAAAGTGCTGCAAGAAGTACCAAAATTCCAAAGCTCGATGTAAGTTGTCATAAATTACTACTTGTGTATGTTTTCATTTAATTAAATATGTTTAAACAATATAAATCAACGTCACCTATTGTAAACAGTTTTCAGGTTTTATCGTTTAATTTTACTTAAATAATAATTTTGTTTGCGTAATTAAAACTCTGACACTTGTCAATTCATATGATGATTAATTAAACCCAGATAATTCCTGCTTGGTAACTATATCAGTTATGCGTTTGATCATCGACTTAGAAGGTCTCTAGTCCTCTCTGGGCGGAAATTTGACAAAGCAGTTTTGAAAATTAGCCGCGTTCTGAGAAACCTGGGCTTAATGCATGTGCATAAAGTGTCGTCCCAGGTTAGCCTGTTCAGTCCGCACAGGCTAATCAGGGACAAAACTTAACGCTCTTATGGTATTTTTAGTTTCAAGGAAGTCCCTCTTAACCGAAAATCAAGTTAAGGACTTCATACGCTAATCTGTGATGACACTTTACGCACATGCATTAATCCCAGTTTTCTCAGAACAAGGCCCAAATGATCAGTTGTTTGAAGGAACAATGCCAGTGAAATACAAACATGTTGATTCCTCGTTTGGTATAGTCACTGGCGAGGGGATAGCGGGTAGAATAAGAAACACGTATTGCCAATTTTGAAGTGCCAATTCTATTGTAAGTGAATATTTTGTGCCAAGCACATTTAAAGCTTTATATCTTGCCAATTCTGTCCACATAATCTGCGTTTCTGTGAAAACGATTAAATATCTCTAGTGTATTATAAATAACAAGTTACCATTTTTCTTTTAAGTTATTTAGAATAAGAGTACATTTCCCAGTAAATAACATTTGAAATAAAATTTAAACTTCAAACAGTTATTTTGCACTATGCAATATAAGATATACAGTTCTGTTGATTCAATAAAATTGATTTTTGTTAGAATTAATTTTAACATATGGTGTCAAAACATTTGTCGGATCAATCGCACCACTAAAATATAAATTTTCTGTGAAAAAAAACTCGTGTACACTGAAATTATGTATTAACAGTATTTATTATTAACGTCCTCTGTTATAAAGATACGGAAATTACAAACAATAAACTGAAATAATATTGCTGTAGAACATAATGTATAATACATTAAATGATGGTTAAAAAAGATGAAAAAGTAAGACTTGTATCGTTTATCCCAACATCAGAAAAAACAAAAATTTCAAAACGATTAAAAAGAATGTTGGAACTTTCTTGAACGTCTTTTGAGAAAATTCAGTCGAGGATGAACATGCGAAAAAATGAACGTGCCAACCAGGTACTTCCGTGTACAAAAAAAATCTTTTAGTAACGTTTGTTTATGTCCTGTGGGAAAAACGTCGCCTAGGAAGGAGAAATGTGTATACAGCTTCAAAGGAAGAAAAGTTCATCGTACGAAACAAGTGTTTAGACATATATGTTTATAGCCAGACGGTAACTTGGACCAACTGGGACTTTCAATGTTTTGAAGAAACATTTGACGTTTTCCTTAAATAATTACTAAGTCATTAAAGAACCAAAACAGTCATACATGCTTTGTGTCTCAAAATATATTGAGATCACAAATAACTCATGTATAACAACTAACATTATCTTACATTATCTTACATTTGATTGAACATTTTTTTATGACTTTTAAAACAAATTTGACATTTAATGTGCATTACCTGTCTAACGTGTTATTTACGTCTCTAAAAATTCATACACAAAAAAACGATTGACCGTTTAAAGTGTTTGCATGTCATTTATTTTGTTTTTCTGCTTTGCTGACTGCCTCGTGAAAACCTTTTAAAAGCGAATGCTTACTACAATTTAGTATTTAGCCTGTTTAACGTGTTGTTAATGCTCAAATCATCTGCCTTCAATAATTTAATTTACTTGTCGACAGCGAAGGTTATTTGTTAAATCAACCTATAAGTGCAAGTTCGTGATGAAAAATATGGCATATTCCTTGATTTGTGACGTTTATATTGAATAGTTATGGATACACAACAAGAGAAACCTAGTAGTGCATATACGTTGTTACTCAGAAGTTCTGCTTAATGTCAGATAGTACTTTGCATACAAAAGAAAACTGTAGACTACCGTTGAAATTCATCACATTTTATATTTAAGTCAATATAGAACATACATATCGTTAACAAGGGCAATAATGCTGCTTTGTAATAGATCTCTTCTAAAGCTTGAAATAATGTTTAATGTCAATGCAGCGAAGCATATAGCTCAACGAAGTTATTGGCAATATGTTAAACGGGCTATGTAAAATGGACTCGTTTGTTAAACCTAATAATTAACATTAAATTCACGTAAATCTCCTAGCATGATCGTAGCAAATGGTAAAATGTTTGAATGATTTAGATGTTGTTCTAAAACTATAAACCATTACTATTCTCCAGTAATTTCATGATGAGACAATTCTGAGATTGTACACCCATATATTCGTTATTCATTTTTAGTTAACCTAAAAATCTGAGAAATGTGCCTGGAAAAAAAGTTGGTAGGCATGGCTTCTTTGTATGTTTTTTTGGTATCTAAATACCCTCTGCTGAAAATCTAGAGGGGATTTCACCTTCTCAGGTGCTTGCCATCCTTTTGATTACGTCAAAGGTCCATGGGTACATTTTTCAGTTGTTAAGGAGATAAAATACATATCATTGTAATATATAACCAAAATTGAAAAGTTTAAGGCAGTAATATTGTCTGAAAATTAACATGCTTGGATCGTATTAAAATTTGATCTATTCCATTGTTCACTTATATAGGTCAAAAGGTCATATAGTGCACTTTTATGCCAAAATAAACATGACAACTGGCATTGAAAATCAACAGAATAAAATAGTATGTTCACAAATAATTTTTTAAACAATGGAATAGTTTATGCTAATTTTTGTTAAATCTATAAGCATATTTGAAAAAAATAAAATAAAAAAAAGGATCCATTATATATATGATTAAGTTCAACGTACGCTCAAAAAAGACTAAAACTCATTTGTGTATTTCAGTATCTTATTATTTTGTTTTAATTGTACATTCTTCATCCTGTTTAAACTGCATAAATCTTATACTGCTGATCTAATCCCTACTGACTTCATGCTTGTACAGAAAACCCAATACAGAAAATAGCCAGGCTTTGTAACTGAAAGTTAATAAAGAGTAAGTGCCCGTGAAAAGGAAAACGCCATTTGTATCAATCAAAAGTAAGACTCATTAGAAGCAATTGATAGTGATTTCTGCAGGACTGGAGGGCGTATTTCTTGAACCAGGTGTATTTGGACCAAATGCTCACACTAAGGATATGGATTGAAAGGCATTTTATCGTGCGGTTAGGGGCCATATGCTTGCATATGAGGCGATTTTGAGGTTAAAATTAAGATATTTTCGCCAGTGGTTAAAATCTAAGGAAAAAGAAATCCCAGAACTTGAACATGAAGTAAGAGAATTAGAGACTGCTTTTGAAATGAAAAGTCGCTCGAACCAAGATGATATTCGTGAAGCAAATGATAATCTTCGTGAAGCAGTCAATTAGAAAAAGATATGTAAATTACTAGATAAATTCAACAAAGAGAAAAGTGAAGTGAAGATTTTTTCTATCTGGAATTACTACCTTCACTTGGTTGACATCCTTATGAAGTTCATTAAAGCCCAAACAATTGGCGATTGGCTGATGCATATTGAAGCCTTTTCCGACATGCTACCGTGGCTAATGGTGTACGACCACACACACTATGCCCGATGGGGTCCAGTGTATCTAGCAGACATAAAATAATTATAATATGCAGCACCTGAAGTGTTCAAAGAGTTTATATAAGGTCACTTTGTTGTCAGGCTGAAGGAAAAGCATTCAACGGAGTAACTGTCGACCAAGCTACTGCGTGGATAAACAGAATGTGTAAAACGACAGGGGGTATTATTGGAATAATAAGACAGAGCCAAGCAAGATAGGTTTTGTATAACGTGGTCAGAAAGATCTGAGGTTTCCAATAATACTATGAAATTGTTCAATAAAAATGATGATGACGAAGATATTAGAACATTCAAGAATAGAGCAGATGGAATTGGTTTGAGAGTTTCTTCAGAGGAAGAGTACATCAAGAAAACGATGCAGCTCTTTGGTTCATATGATATATTTGGAGTGCATGAAGAGGAAAACAGACTGTTCCCAATATCATCTAAGGACGTTGCAACTATTGATATCACAGATGATTTATTAACCTGTGAAAGTCTAGGTAAAACATTACTCAAGGAATTTGCAGAGAAACGGCTGAAAGAACAGAATGTTGAATTTTATGCTCTTATTCAAAAGGTACAGTCCAAAAAATGTGCATATCTCTATAAGCAGACAGTCAGTGAAAAGCAGAAAGTGACAAAGATGTTTAAGGCTGACAGAAAACTAATGCAGAGACTTTTCAACGCAGCTAATTCAGGGAGAGCCGTAGAAACAGCGTCTGTACTAGAACATGAACTTTCTGATGTGCCATTATCATTTGCAAAGGCTAGTGGGAAAATGCATGAAACTCAGAAAACAAGCATACTCCAAGGACAATGATATAGTGACGCCTCAAGTTGTTCCAACAACGACTGATGCAACATGTGCAATAATTGATGGGCTCGCGCTAATACAGAGTTTAGGTAAACATTTGGACAATATGCAACTGTTTTTGTAACAACTGTTTTAAGGCATTTCAGCGCAAACACTACCCGAGTTGATGTGACTTTTGATAGATAATTGGAAGTAAATCTATCAAAGAAGCAATAGAAATTAAGAGGAAAGGAAAGCGTCGACCTATTAGGAAGCTTATAACAAGTCCAAACGTTCCTCTTCCCCAAATATGGAAACAGTATATCACACACGATGACAATAAAGCAGACTTGGCTGAATGTCTCTCAAAAGAACTGCTAAAACAATTAGAAAATTTTCCAGCAGGATCAATTATAATTGTAGGCGGTTGATTTCCAGGTGATGTTGATTCAAAGTTGAGTTCTTATGATGCGACAAACCTATGTGTAAATCATGAGGAGGCAGATACGCGGATGATAATGCACTAAAGGGACGCTATTGATAGAGGCTTCAAGCGTTTAGACGTATATTGTAGAGACACTGACGTTCTGCTCTTGATAATATACCACCTTGAAGCTGACACCTAGGTATACATGATATCTGGTACAGGCAAACAAAGAAAATGTTATTCTGTGCATACACGATCTGATAAACTTGTTGACAATGCCAGAAGGAACATTTTGGGGTTTCACTCATTGACATGATGCGACACCACGTCTGCTCTAAATGGAATATGTAAGAAAACCGCCTGGGTTAAGTATATTGCACAACCTGATACATTGGAGGGTGTTGGTAGAGATGATGATGTTCTAGCAGTTTCTAAATTTCTGTGTGTGCTGTATGGCTTCTGTCAGTACCACCCACCAAATATTGACACAATCGTCATGTAGGTATCGGTTATTTTTGAAAGCCAGGAAGAGTTTGGATTTGTTACCCCCTACAAATGATGCGCTTGAACTTCACATTAAAAGGGCAAATTACAAGGCAAAGATATGGCTATATGCCACAGATACGGATTTTCAGCCCGATGATCCTCATGATACTGGCGCATGGAATCTTGAAGAAAATTCAAGGAAACCGGTATTGATGAGAAAAGAAAAGGTCCCTGCAACATGTGTCCAGCAGTGTAGTACAGCACGATGTAAGTGCTATCGATCTGACCAAGGATGCTTGTTTGAATGCGCATGTGAAGCGAATTGCTGTTTAAACCCTAGATAATTATTGTAAACGATAAAAGATAAGGAGATACATATACTGCCATAGTAATTCGTGTTTGGGAACAAAACTGTGAATTTATGTAACGTATGTTAAACAAATTATCACACAAGACCGGCATTATCTTTCGCATGATGATACCGTATGACATAATAGTACATTGAAGTGAAATGAACATTTGTTTTATTTTATAAATGGTACTTCAAGATGTTGAAATATATAACTAAATAGAACACTGTTTTTGGTTATATAATTTAAGTTTTACATTATTTATATCTAAATAACGTATCTTGCATGCTTATGACATTATAGAAAGTACAGTATTAGGAACTTCATTGAAGTATACTATTTGAGCTTTAATCTTTTATTTAAAATAGTATTTTGCATAGTATGCATTTAAAACAATATATACATTTAGACTGTAATAAATATCACACACGTTTACTTGTAACTATACTTTCATTGTTTAAAGTCTCGTAATTGTATTGATAGGATAATGCAGAAATAATTTTGTTCTTATTATAAAAAGTTGTTTTATTATACAACGCAATAAGTATTAAAAGTCTAAAAATGAACATTGTTTTCTTTTTATTTAGGTAACGTCATTTACAAAGTTAGGAGTTAGGATCATTCACTTAAGATACAACAGAGAAATACTTTTTCCATCATCAAAGTATCCATCACTTATTGAAAAGTTACTTACACATATATAATACATGGATTTTTGGTTGGTTTCTACATACACTGCAATTTACGTTATATGACGGTTATAAAAGTGCACTTGATGACCTTTGGCCTACTTATGAAAAGCCAAAATCAGTTAAAAAATGAGATAACCCTTCAAGTATCAAATATAAGTCAGCTCAGGAGTACAATCAGTAATAGTATCTGATATTTCACAATTTTGGCAATGTAACCTCAATTTTTAAAGCAAAATGCGCTCATTGACCTTTTGACCTAATTACAGGTTCTTCAAGCATCCCAGAGGATGACATCCCCTCCAGAATTTGTTTTTAATGTACATGTATTTGCAATCATTATAACATAAAAGGAAACCATGCTTAAGATATGCCATCAGATGTCAGATTCCAAAAAATTTTAGGCCAACTATTTCTAATATGCTAACTTAATCTGTCAAATTGTTTTCCTTTGAACGCTGTTAGTCATTATTAAAAGAAACGCTTGGCTAATGCAAATGTATAGTGTCATATGAAAATCGTAGATGACAAACCAAGAAAAAAATATGCAGTTATTAAAACCCGTTTGCGATTCTGTTACTTGATCTACACTACAACAATCTTAGGTAGCAAATTTAGCCGATCGACCATTGTCAGTATTTTCGGCCCATTAATGAAATTCAAAGTAGTTTCCAAGCCAGTTTGGTGGTCAAGACCCTGAGCTATTTCAGCATAATTTCAAACCAAAGTCAGTTTGGTGGTGAGGATCCCAAGCTATTTCAGTTTTATTAAAACCCAAGCCATTTTGGCGGTCAAGACCCCGGGCTATTTCAGCATTTTCAAAAAACATGCCAGTTTGGTGCTCAAGATCCCAACCTATTTCATCATCAGTTTAATCCAAGCCAGTATGGTGGTCAATATACCGAGCTTTTTCAGCATAATTAAAATCTAAGCCAGTTTTGTGGTCAACAACACAGGCGATTCAGTCTTATTAAAATCCAAGCAAGTCTGGTAGTCAAAATCCCGAGCTATTTCAGCATAATTAAAATCAAAGCCACATTACCCACCCCAGGGCTCCGCCCACATAGGCCACACCCACCCAAAATTGCCTTTTTTCCGTCCGTCCTGGCCACTATTGTAGCTTGCGGCGTGGAGATACGCGTAGGCCTCTGCCGCGCCATTTCTAGTTTAATTGCAATTGCTAAAATTATTTTAAAACAATAACAAATTTCAGAAAAAATATACAAATTCAAAATCTGCAAAAGTCCAAGTTATATCACTCACCCAAACAATTTGGGCATACCAATGGAAATAAGAACCAATCCACATGTGCTTTTATAACAGGTATTCAATTAAAACTTTCAAGATGTGTTTAGTGCAAATATGTGACCAAGTGCTATAACTTTGACATGTAATAGAGTAGATGTGTGCCCCTGTTTGTATTTACAAAAAATCTTATTATTTTGTGTACAACTACTCCATAACTCTATTATTTCAAATATAGGCATACTATATTAGAAATAATAGATTAATGGAGAAGTTGGACAAAAAATATTCAGATTTTTTGTAATTACAAATAGGAGCATAATCATGTTTCTATAATATAAATATGATTATGTCCTTTTTTGTACGTATAAAATTCCAGTCTAGGTTTGTGTGCTGGAAGAAATGTAGGTAAATATTACATAGGTCATTGTATACTACTCAAAATTTGCTATGGATCACTTTTTATTTTCACATTATTTTTAATTTAATTTAATGTAATTTTAATTGTTATTTTGCTGGTTTTCATATTTGAATTTGAGTTTTTGATTTTATTATTTGTTATTGATTTATCATAGATGCGTGACACTGGCGGAATCTAGCTAGGGGTAAACGTCAAATTACACATACTATAAAAAGCGATTCTTTTGAGTGTTATATTATGCTACTGACAGATAAAGTAGATTCTACATTCAAAGAGGAATATAAGTTTAATGCGTTGTCCTGGGACACTTCTTGATAATATTTGCTTACAAGATATACATCATTGATAATAATAAAAGTCTTCATTCAATGAACTGAATGAAATTCCAGAATAATGGTAGATACTGTTATGTAAATTTAAAATAAGACATTTGATTAAGCTTTTATTTCAACAATGTTTGTTACAAAGTTCTACCTATTGAATTTTGAAAAACTTTTGAATATAATAGACATATGCACACATATTTGTTTTATTATTAATTATTTTAACAAAAACGGTATGCTTGTATGCATTTTTATATCCGTCAATAATGAAGATATGTTCATGAATGCTTCAACAAAGGTTTGAACAAACAATGACATTTATTTATTGCACAATCACTGTTTAGCTCACATGAGCACAACGTTGTCCTTATATGGCTATAGTAAAAGCTTGTTTATACTACAGAAGTCACATGTTTACTTCAATATTCATGAAAGTTGGCAAGAATATTTGTCTGAATGAAATCTCAGCCGAGTTTGAAATTGGGTCTTTAAGAGAAAACAACTTGGCCATTAGGTCATATTAAATAAGAAAGCTTTTTGGTGTCTAGCAGTAACAATTTAAGTTAGAATAGTTTAGTTCCTTTGTTTCTCAGGTGAGCGCCTTAGAGCCTATGGCCCTTTTGATTTAATATTCAGATTAAATGTATGCGACTTTTTTCAAGTTCGCATAGTCTTAATATGTTGTTCAGAATATACCTATCAAAATATACCCTGGTTATGTAATCCCTCATTGCCCTTCCATATATGTTATCATCATAATTGCCTTGATTGTTGTAAACAGGCAAGATTTGATTTACTTCTGGAATATCCTTCAGTTCATGGTAAATTATTGCAATATTGTGTACCACAATGCATGAACATATGATTTGTACAGCCCTTTGTAGATGTGTTCTCATTCCCTCATTATGCCAAACATGTTCTTTAAAATTCCAAATGTCTGTTCGATGATAACCCGTGTTCTGCACAGTGAACGATTTAAGCGCTCCTGAGCTGCATTTGCTGGTCTAAGGTATGGGGTCATGAGTGCCGTGAGTAGCCATACCCACTGTGGCCGATTAAAAATCCAGCGTGTTGACCTGTACATTTTTTAATATAAGGCCAACATTTTTTTATTTTCTGTTTTACATTTGAAATTGAGTCGGGGGGGGATAAATACAAAATACAAATAAAAGCATAAAAAGTGAGCAGTCGACCAAAAAAATTATAATAAAACTGTCTAAACCGATATATATTTTTTTTCAATTTAAAATCTTAGCCAATTTTACCTTATGTTTACTTGCATTTACCTTTAAGTGTTTTATATATCTCATTACACTATTGTAGAAGCTTTTAATAATAAAAGTAGACATACTTTAATATATATTGATAGGTAAAAGCACCTTTTGCATGTATATTTCTTTAATAGAGACTAAACACGCCAGATGTGTAGTGCAGTATAGTGTAGTAGTGGTGATGTTGTTGTTCTTCTAACACTAGCTTTCCTGCATGTAGCACGCCGACAGTCCCAAGCCTGCAATTCCATCTTGAAAAATGCTGGTTTGCGGTGGCATATATCTCATCTATTATTTAAGTGTGTTTTTTACTTTGTATGATGTTCGTTGATTAAAAATTGAATTTTAATATGCAATTTTAACTATCAATCATGGTGATAGCAAGCAAAGAAGCATTATGTTAAGGAGGAGCAAGTGTGAGGGCTTTCTATCCAGTGTTGTTTGATATATACACTCAACAAAAGTCAGTGATTTTTATGCTTTTTTTGTTACAGCCTGTGCCATTTGGATTGGGAAAGTAAGCACGATACTTTTAAATATTTCGTGTGAAAATAAAAGGTGATAAGTTGTTTATTATCCACAAACTATGCTATTGTAAAGCAAAGCAATACGTCAACTTAATTGTATATTAATTACGTATTTGCTAGGTTACTGGTTTTTTACATTTTCTGCAATCAAACGATATGCATATTTTATTTGTAGCGTAAAATGCATACAATTTTTCGGAAGTCGTTTTCGGATACATTATTTTTCGTCAATTTAAATTTATGTTTGAAGTTCTTTATATAATAAATAAAATGACGAATACACATGCGGTGATATGGAAGATATGATTTATAATATTTTGAATTGTATTTATCTGAAATTGCAATTGGACAGACTACAAATGAAAAATTAGTAAGGGCTCTCTCTGGGTGGGGTGGGAGAGCTCTGACCTTTATTCATGTTGGGTTCCTACGGCTGCGGTTCCAAGACACATGGCTTAAATTTCAGGATTTCAAATTAGGGACAATCGACACCACTGTTAAATGTACATGTATAAAATAATTTATGTTTGTACTTTGACAAGTACCATAATCATTATTTCTATATTGAAAACTGCATCACGGCATGTTATATTATGATATGTGAAAATGTCCTTGATGTCATTAAAAGAAATATAAACAAGTTCAAAGTATACATTATTATTATTTAAAAACCAGTTTTCACGCGCCAGAAAACAAAAACTGGTTGGCTCAAAGAAATTTTGGGCCAGCGCTTACCCTGGATAAACATTGTTAATATGATTATAAGAACAGAATTAAAATTGTTAAGTGCATGTTTGACAAAATTTTTATATTATAAAGTGTTGCTTTAATGTCTTCTTACAATAAAGACAACGTTAAGTTAATATCCTTCCACATGCATAATACACTTGTCATAATCTATAGATTCTTAAATACACCATTTAATCACAACCTTTTTAAGAGTATTAATTCAGCATTTAAAAAAAATAAATATCATATGGTGAAAACATGAACAAATATCAACACACACGCTTTACACTACTTGCTGTGTTAATGATGTATTAAATGGAGTTCAATTAATATATTTAATGTGTTTACCTTTCAATGTATTGCACTTGTTATCCTCATTTTCAATGCTTTTTCAGTAAACTGTACAGCGTGACAAACATAATAAGCAGAATATGCATATGAATCTGATTATACACAGATCCACTAACATATACATCAAATCATGCTTGTCTATTCCCATTTTGAACGATATTCATCTTATTATTAATAAATGCTTTAACTTTGTGAGTATACTGAACTCCAATTTTCCAACAATGGTTTCCCTGACGCACATTCACTTTGCATATTTCTAATAAAAATGTGTTGTTTTCTTATCTCAAACATGGTATTTTGCTTTAAATGACACACGCATTAAATTTTTCCCTAATAACCATATGATATTCTTTGTTAATTTGAATGTTATTTATCATTTCCGGCGCTCATTGCAAATTTCTCGTCTCCTTGCCGCCTTTGTTGACGTGTGTAAAAACATCGGGATATATCGACTATCGTCGGTATCCTCCGCAATATAGTGAGAGATGTATGGATAGCAACGTAAAACGTATTCGGCTAAATCTGCGAACAATACGTAAGTCAAACGACCAATGAAAAAGCCGATACTAAGCAGACGTCGGGTTAAGTCCATTTTTTATCCAGGCATTCAGGGAATAGGTAAAAGTCTTTGACGAATTTTATTTTTAAATGTTATGAAATTGCACCGTCGGCGGAAAAAAGGAACACAAAATTAAGGTTATCGAATTTTATTTTTATTTCATTTTGGCCAAAATTAGGGTCGGCGGTCCCGTAACGCAGAACATATAAAAATGTTGGCCTAAAGTTCATGAATTTTATTGCACTGAATCTTAATTGAAAATTTAAATGTATAGATTAATATCATATTACAGTTAAAATTATTTCCACTTGTTTATCAAAGAGCAAGTGTTGAATGTTATTTTGATACATTTATGCACATACAATCTTTACCTTTATTGTAACTATAAATTGTGTTCACTTGTATTTGTGAATTGTCAGACAACCAACCATTCTGAAACTGATTTTTGAGTTCGCAGTTTCGCCAAATCATGGCATCATGCGTCCGCCCTGGCCAACTTGCATTGAAGCTGGTCATTTTGTAGCTGGCATCACACATAGCCTGTTATTAAACATAAAACGTACATAGCATTGTTTCAACATGTTATATTAAACTAACGAAATAAGACATATTTTTGTATTTTTTTTTCTTCGTTTTTTTATATAATGCTGATAATTTGTTTCTTATTTTGTGAATTACAAACTGTTAAAATAAACATGCAGTTGCTTCATGAATTATTTGTGTAAAGAATACAGTTGTAACATAGAAAAGCGAATACATTTAGCATAGCAAATAAATAATTGCTAAGCCATACCTGAACATTGATGGTGGGAACGCCCTTTCGCACTATGTAGTCTTCACCATGGTCAACTGGCTTTTTGATATGCACATGCGTGTAATCAATGCACCCCAAAGTACTTGGAAAACCTGAAAGTTCATCATTTAAAATTGACCAATTGATAGGAAAACTTACAATATTAATACGTAAATAGATATTGGTTTAAATGGATTGTGATCGGTTCATTTATGTGCATTACATTGAATGAAAGTTCTTCCTTATGTCAGAAGTTATGCAATATGCTGATGTGTCTCAACTTGATAAACACATTTAATGTCATCATTTTACTAATGATTGAAAATGCAATAATACGTGCATGTGAGAATAACATATTATTTCTGTTGTTGAGTGTTTTTATTAATTTACGAATAAAGTGCATTACAACCATGCACTTGCCATCAACAATGCATATTCAACAGCATTTGTCGCAAAGATACATTTTGTATTGCAACTCAATTACAACATAGACAGACACACGGACAGATGCACATATGGATTCAGGGGTACCCTATATCTTCCTAACATGGTATATAATATATATAAATTATTTATAGCGCCTTGCTTATAAATTAATACGTATTAATTAACAGTACATAAAAATATTTAATTTCCATTACATAACTAAGCAAAAAATATATTAATAATTGACATAATGTATATTGAAAATGTTTGGGGAAAAAAAGTCACACAATGTTATTTCGAACCAACGACTTGTCTGTGAAATAAAATTACTAGCACCGATGCGCTACCAACTGCGTCATGGCATTGTAGCTATATAGTGCATATATATATATATATATATATATATATATATATATATATATATATATATATATATATATATATCGACTTCTATAAATAAATTTGTAATAGTAATGACATCAAAATTTATGCGGAGTTAATTTCTTGTAGACGATTTAAAATAGGTTTTCTTATTTAGAAAAGATCCATTATTATAGTTAATGATAAATGAAAATATGTTTTAAATTTTTCATTCAAACTACCAGTTTTATCTAAAAAATGAGTGCATGTTTACGTACATTAAGTTTCGAGATTATTTTCACGAAGACAACAAACACACTTGGATAATAATGAATTTGACAGATTTTTGTTTAATATAAATAAGAACAATTGCAAACTGCATACATCGCATATATACTCACGTACCAGCGATGCCACCAAGTTCTTGTTTTGTACGGACGGCGTCCACACCAGCTGGAAATTTCACAAATTCCGGCACTTTTGCTGCCTAAATGTTGATGACCTGTGCACAGACACGGCTTACCGTTGCCTGTGACAGGCCTCCAAGAATCCGTTTGGTCTGCTGTCCAACACAGGGCAATCTTATGGTCAAATAATGATTTGATTTATGTTTGTTAAACACTTTTTACAAAACATATTGAGAAGATACAAATGACGTTTTTCTCATACTGAGAAGTAAAATAATTTATTTAGGCATCAAATGTCCCGCGTAGATTGCTATGTTCGATTTATACCATTCTTGCTTGGTTACAGATTGACCCCCATGCAACAATCCTATTTCAGAGAATAAATAAACATCAATGACGTCAGGTGTGTATGCATAAGATTTTATGTACAGTTATATTCTACTGACGTGTATCAAACATGTATTTTTGAGAAAAAAAGGTTTCACATAAGTCTCACATGTGTTAAAAACAACATTAAATCAAAATAAGAAAAGTAAGCAGGTCAAATACAGTATATAGTATTACTTTAACTAGAGGACCTTCATCAAGTAATCAATAGAATGTAAAACGAATGACTCCATAAGCTTGGCCATGTATTAGAATCCCTAGCAGATTTTATTGCAAAAATATTTTTTTAATTATTTCCAAACCAGTAAAAACAAGTGATATGTAGCAAATAAATTAATTTTATAAACTCTAGTATTTGTATAGAGGAACACAACAACCGATATAACTTGGTAGCACATGTTATTCGAAATTTTATTTTATTGCGATATTCATCAATGTCGTAGCTTTTGCACATACAATTCCGTCCTTGCCATTGACCATTTGAATAGATCGTGTGTAACCGTTTTACTATGTGAATTGCCAACTTTGTTGCTACTTGTTTGTGGAGATCACTTTGTGTTCGAGATAAGGTGGTACGATTATATTTTTGTGTAAACGATCGAGTTGTAATATTTAAATGAAAATCTAACACAGCAAACACGCTCATTTCATGAGCAATTGTATCGGCTTAAAATAACTATTACCGATATTTTTCTCTTTCACATGTTGGACAACATTTTACAGCAGCTTTTAGGAAAATTGGTCGATAAAACATGATTGTTTTAAAACTTATCTTTAATAAGTAAAAATAATGAGTACCAGTTTTTGAGCATATTTCTTTATTATAAATAGTTAGAGATCATAATTTAGTGAACGTTATAAGATATATATTCATATAAAAACCAAACGCATATACAATTTATTCGACCACCCTTATTAGTCGTCATGCCGTTTTTTGCTTCAAATTCAGAAAAAAGTGAAACAACAACACCTTAGAATAAAATGACAACAACTGTTTTATAAAATGATTTTACGTCATGTTATGTTGACCATTTCTTTGCGTCAAACTTATATAGACGAATAAAGTGACGTCATATATGTTATGTATTATATCCTGACGAAAACTTAAGTCGATCGTGTAAATGCATCATGTCTGTGAGTGTTCAAATTTTCACGTTTAATAGCATTTATTAGCCAGGCAGTCACTTAACGTGTATCATCCAGCTTGCATTAAAAGTAGTCGTTTTGCCGTAAACTTTCATTGATAAAGAAGTTAGTAAAATGGTTTAGCAGTACATAGAAATTTCTTTTTTAGCATTTAGAAGAACCACAATTGCAAATAAATAAATATTTACTATTCAATCAAAATAATCGTTGTACAATTGTATTATAATCTTTTGCTTTTAAAACGCGTAACCGCTAAGCACGCAGAGCATTATGTTGTACGCAATTAGTAACAGCAAATTCCATGAAAACTAATTGGCATAACGTTATAAACGCTTACAATTTTTAATCGATGTGCCAATTGCATGTATACGTTTAATATGTATTAATTCATGAATAAGAATAAGGTATAAATGCAAATGAGTAATTAAAACAGTTCCTGCTCTACTTATGTTGTGCGTTGATGATTGAGATTTTTTATTTTGATACAATTAGCATACGTCTTAATTGTAACATTACCCAATATGTTTCGGAATATTGTTATGTAGCGTGAGTAACCTGATACATTGTTTGTAACATCGGCATAAAATACTAGTCATTTTATTGGTAATTAATTTTGTTCAATAAATGCAATAAGCATATTAAGGGAAGACGTATTGCATAGATTTATTAGGTGATAATACAGGCGCCGCAAAATGATTAAATGATCAAGTGAGCTTTAATAATTTTTACAACCGAATCAGCAAATATTAGCGCTTATCATGCACAAACATATATATTAAATGATTCAATGATTTAAGCATTTATTTGATTTTATGATAGTTGTATAGATAAATGATAAGTTTAAACAAAAAAGTTTAAACGAAATCTAAATGCATTCATATACTTAATGAATAAAGACGTGAGCATGATTGAATGTATAACGATTAAACAATATAATATATGTTCATGTTCATTTTACTTTTAACACGTATACGTATCAAATCCAAGCTTGTCTGTTTACCGCTTTGCTTTAATGTTTTTTACATTAAACTGTTATTGAAGAACAAGCGTAATAAATTATGAAATCGGTTAAAGACAATTATGATTGGCGGATGATAGGCAAAATGTGCCTTAATTATTCAAAACATAAAATTATGGATATGTTTTTGCAATGACACACAAATAAAACACTTAATCGAATGTTTTGTGATGTTTAAACACTTTCGTTAAAAATGTTATTCACCCAATCGAATAACGGTGAGTTTCATAACATAAACTATGTTAGCTTCGCGCATTCAAAGTTTCACAATAACTCACATATTTTTTATCTTTTGTCTTTCAGAAAAAAATGAAGTGTGGTTGATGGATATGTTTATAACATAAATCTTTAGGTTCTTAAGCTATCATGGTCCCATTTAGAAGTTCAACAAATTGGATTGAATATAACCATGAGCATAAAACATCAACATAATAGACAGACACCCATACAACCCTAATGTAACAATCAACCTATTTAGATTGAATACATATATCAAAGGCACGTAACCATGCTAGAAATTATACTATATACCAGTCAATAGTGGTTCCGCTTTGTTTTCTATTAAGTTATCTACAACATCTTACATATCTGAACCTTGTTGTTATAGATAACAAACATACGGAAATTTTATTGTGCTCATCGGGGCGTGATAATTGTCGAATCCGGCGATATGGTTTGCATACATTTTGCAGAGGACTATGCATCAGTCTTAAATATAGCATATCCGGATCTTGGGGTTTAATTGCTATATTGCATTTAGTATCATTCAATATTATTATTTAAAACTGACTCTAGGCCTTATTGACCATCGTACACAAGCGACTGGAACAATTTTATAATCGATGAGAAAGTGTCATCCAGTTAAAGATAGTATTCCCTTTTAGTTTAAGCGGACATCCTGTGTGAATGAACAGCATACACACACACACACAACACGACACACATAATACACTTGAAAAGCCTGAAGCAACTGAGTAATAATAACAGACCACGATGACGTTAGATTTATAACGCGTTGCGAAAATTTAAAGTATAAGCTCATATAAACCTTTGATTTACAGCATTAAAATGTCAAACTAATTCACAAAATTCTTTATTTATATGCTCCATCATATAAATCACTTTTTGTGGCATGTTTTTACACTAATAAATATATACAATAAGTCTTCCCTTAATACGCTTATTGAATTATTGAACTAATGTTATTGCCAAAAACATGATGTGTATTTTGATTCCGATGTTATAAATATTGTTTGTGGTCACTCAAGCTAACTAAGATTTTAAATTAAGTTCACTATACAACTTTGCAATTATGTAATAAATTATACAAACATGTATTCAAATATGTAAAATTCGTAGCAGTCTAGATAACTTATTTAGTCAGCAGGATTTGTTGATTTTCCTTGGCCAATGTTTATATTTTACATCAAGTATACTATGCTGAATTGCACTTCTAATTCAACGCTTACAGTTTCAGTAGATCTCGTCAATTTATCAAGATTTTGTTGAACAAATACATATTATTTTTAATATTCCTCGCACTAATTTAGCACAAAACGAGCAATATATTTGAAGCAGGAAACCGAATTAGAAGGTTAGAAGTAACATGAAATTTATGTGTGATCTTAATGAAAACAAACGTATCAGCTAGCTCAATAAAAAATAATGTCAACGTGATCTATTGTGCCGTTTTAAACAAAAGTGGTGTGTAAGAAGTGCATTTGATAGTAAATATATCAAATGTTTAAATGGCAAATGTCTTGGCATAATAAAACAGAATAATGAAATGCATACATTTGACGATTAAACGTCTAACCACATACTCACGTATAATAGATAAGGTAATGACATGGTTTTTTAGCCAAGTAATGATACCAAACTAATCTTCAATCGACTTTGGCATTTACATCCCGATCACTGTGATGGAGGTCGTCCGTTTACATTTGACGTAGTATCGAGTGACGATATATTGGCTAATTTTCCTCACAGGTAACAATTTCTACACCTGGGTGGACACATACCAATTAAGATCTAAAACTTTAATTTTAGTAAAGGATATAGCCACATGTACTATTGGGGTTCTCAGCTTGCCATCAAAATAATATGGCTTTTTTAGATAAAGAAACGGGTCCAACTTTGATAATGTAAAAATGTAGAGTAAAATGTCTCTTATTATTCATAAATATAATGACAAATATTATGATTATGCTTTTAATTTACATTGAACATTGTGAAAATTGTATAATATGGGAAGAAACTTTATTCAAGAATAAATAACGTGTGATTGCTGCTCTAACGGAAATCGTATCCGTTAATTCACTAAACAGACCACTTTAATATTTTGCGTTGTTTTTTGTAAAATAGGTTAGTGCGACCCCTAAGATTTTTTGCGATATAATACATCAGTAAAATGAAAAAGATCGAGTATTAATATATGCATTTAACTTTCGAGAAGCGTTTTATTTATCAATTAAAAACGGTGTGACCGCATCTTAATTCAAACTGAACCTTGGTTCTGAACACCCTAACTCAGGGAGCAGGATCAGATGACTATAATGGGTTCACAAATAGTTGGTTATGGATGAAAAAACACCGGTAAAAGGTGCTTTCTTTCAAATAACTAAAAAACATTTTTTCTGAACAGTTTCAACTAGTACATAAGAGGCAGTTTGGTATGCGGCTAATGGCAATGTGAACAATTTCGGGATTATTTTATTTGATCAGCCTGTGTTCTTGGCCAAAAAATCGTTGTGTAATGAATTCAAATACACGGTTGTACTGCATTATTACAGTCGCATTCAATAAGATATCGGTATAAACTGAAAAAAAACTTCTTGTATGCACGATCGACTTTTTGAAACATATTTCAATAAAATGAGATATTTGCAAAAAAGGATGTTAACGGTGTGTTTTCATTCTGGCAAGCCCGTTTGAAAACCCCTCTGAAACCCGTTGATCCTGCACCCTGGAAATTCCGTGAAATTAGTTCGATTGTTAGATGATTATATTCGCTATCAATATATATTTAAAAAAGGGGAATGTGAATGATTTAAAAGTGAAATAAAGCGTGCTTTTCAATCTTTCGACAGTAATTCAATATTGAATGTTACATGCGATATGATTATTGGCGTATAGTGACACCATACATATTTTGTTCATGACAATGTACTGGTACTGCGTGTTCTTTACTTTTATTCTAGATTGTGTTTTGATTTTGGGATATAATATACGGGCTCTGAGTCGAGACTTCTTTATGTGACAATGTATTTGTTGTTTGCATAAACGATCAGCTCGCATCTTACACACGCATATAGCATGGATACACAAAGCACAAAGTATTTATTCATTATTACTGTTTAAACTACGCATCAAATACAAGACTGTTCGGCACAACACATTTAAACAATATGTTGGCTAAGGCTGCTTCATGCCCAACATCTGTTAAGTTTTTTCTCTTTCACACACTAAGCACTTTGGGTCGCTATTACTTTAAAGAAACAATTGGTGTAAAAAAAATTAAGCGACACTGGATATAAGTTTCTTAATGAACCGTTTAATATCAATATCGACGGCAATTTGAAAAAACAAATTGCTATGTAAGAGCATAATTAAATTTCATTTTTGTTAATTCAATTCTATGTTACAATTACCAATACATCGCTAGCAAACTAGAAATGCAATTGAGGAACAGCGTTCTGTATTCAGTATATATACCAACTCTCAATATCAAATAAGCCATTGCAGTAATACATTAATTCAAACGAACGCCATATGTGATGTACTGTAAATTTTGTAATTGTACAAAATAATACGTGCTTTCGGGTTAGGTTTCATTATTTCATTATTGTAAGAACAATAAAAAATACGTGTCCTCGAAGTACGATATCTAGCCAGAAATTGTGTAAGTGTACAACACGTTCTCTTAAATAGGATAGGCATTTGGTCGAAAGTAGCTGAACACAGTTTGACCAATACACACACACACACATATATATACACATATACATATATATAAGTATTGTGCCATTTGGGTTTTAGAATAAGCGAAACAAAAACGAGTCTAACCCGAGCCTTAGTCCACGTTATAAAAAAAGCAATATATATATATATATATATATATATATATATATATATATATATATATATATATATATATATATCAATTGTTTTCTATATTGCTGATTGTAGTAAATGCTGAAATCTATAGATCAAACGAAGATCAAACATCGGGTTATTGAATTATATTTGTAAAAGGAATGCCAATATGCTTCTAAAATCAGTCTTCACCAGTTGGATGTGAAACAATCTTAAAGATGAGTATCCATCATTTTACAAATATAAGGATTTTTCAGAAACACATTATCAACAGTGAAATCTAAAGCAACTTGTTTTGATTGCCTGAAAGATAGAAGCAGCGCTATCTGAATTAAAACGCAAGGCATTGTAGGCATATTTACAGAATACCCTGCCTAATGTTGCGGAAATTCATATTGTTGAAGTTTGTATTTGTTTTACAATCAGCTGTTTTGCATATGTGTGCGGTCGAGTGTAATTGTACATACTCTAGCACTGACAGGTTCAATCAACTACGAATGAGTTCAAGCATTATGTAAGTTTTACCAAATGCATATTGAAACCGTACAAATGAAATACGGTTTGCATGACAAACAAATGTGTACGGTTTAATGTAACGCTAACGTGTATTGCTATAACTTGGTTATTGTTTGTTTTGTTTTAATGAAATTTTATTTGAACACTATTTTATTTGTTTATATTGTAATTCTTACTCGTATTAAACCATTACTAAAGAGCAAACAAATAGCAGAGTTTCTGTAACTATACCAGTTACTAGTCATACATGCTATCATTTGATATTGAAATTAATAAAGAGGCTTCATGATCCAGCCAATCGACGCCTGAGTCGGCGTGGATAGCTCGCTAGGCTTTGGACAAAGAATACACACTAACCAACCCTAACTCGCGCGAATGACTAACCAGCCTGTGGTCCCCGCGCGGTTTATGGTCGTCGATTGAGCTCACAAACGTCCATGCTTTCGGTCGAGAATCAAGCGGTGGATGCGATTGAATTGTCCCATATTGGGACATTGAGACAATGTTACTACCCGACTTCACCTCTATGATATATACATATATATTAAACGAAAACAAATAAACCAATGACCATCTTGGTACAAGTTTTGGTTTGAAATCCATTGCTTTTAAATCAGATTTTGTGCTGAGCATTACATGATCGTAAATTGTATGTATAATGAAACATTTTCATTATTATGTTTTTTAAAACTTCGCAAATAAAAGATTATGAAACCATGCATACTTATTAGACACCAATTTCAAAAACCCGATATTACAAACAATCTCATAACAGTTCTTAATTTTACGAGCATTAATCTAATAATTTATTTGGTTTACGACACCACGCATGCGTTTACATGTTGTTTGTGGTTTAAGTACATCCACCGCATTGATTGTAGCCTTTAGGGACTTGTTCACACTTTGTCCAAGTAAGACACTTAAAATATTGTGTCACATATTCAATAAATAAATTAGCAATCTACATATGTGAGCATTATAAAATTAATTACGGACACGTATGCTATGTTTGTTTGAATATTCGTAATTGAATTATCACTGTATGCATTTGCTACAATTACAAAGCGTTACACACACGAAACGATTGAATAATTTGGAGATTTAATGTTATATTTCGTTTTATATTGAGACAATTCGTGGATTGCTGATTTAAAGTAGAACATATACAGTTCTTTACAACCGGATGGATGGCTGAGTGTTCTAGACGTAAGCCTGTTAATCCAAGGGTAAGTGATTCGAGCCGATGTGCGGATAACTAATGCTCAGTGTTTTACTTTATTCTTGTTTTATACGGGATTTCCGATGTTGGCATTTCATCAACTTTACGGCATATATTAAAAAACTACAAAACATACCGACATTTGTGAAGAAGTCACTTAACTTTTTTCTTGGTTCTGTCTCAGTTAAAGACGACACAAAACATTACGACCACACAACATCTTACAGGTTTCTGATATGAAAAAAACCCGCTTGGTTTATACAGACAGGAACTTGATATTTGTTCTAGGCAGTGCCCTGACAAATGTTCTCAGTAACGTAAGCATGTTTTATCAAGTTTGCATTCACCAGCGCTTGTGAAATTGATATTTAACCTCCATTTTGTGAGTAACTATTTCTAGGTTTTCCAAGAAAGCAAGAGCGTATAATTGATATAGGGAAAATGTCATTATGCATATCGTTGTAGAGGTCCATGTATCGAATCGTTTTTCTTTTCCTTAAAGCAATTCATTTATCAAATTGGCTATGATTGGGTATATTAATGAGTTCCTGGTCCATATATCTTGGTAATTTTGCATGTTGTAATAACATGCGCTTAAACTTATCTTTGATTATGTAGGATCCACGCAAGAAGGGGCGCAATCGATTAACTATGTTGGTAGGTTGGTCCGTAGATCTGTTCCCATTAACGTGTGCAGCAAAATACTTGCACATTCCTCAATTGATACGTAACTCGTGTTATCAACGGGACTTTTAGATGAAAACAACGTGGTCAGTGATCCGCACGTTATTGATTCGCGTTCCCTTTAACTGAGCATTTTTGTTCGGAAGAAACATATATATATTCAAAGCTTGTTGAGCAAGCCAAGTAACATTGCTAAAGCTATTACAATGTGGGGTCAACATACATAGAAGGTATCTAACAAGCTCGTTACACCCACAATGACTTGCACATGTTGAGGTATTCGCCCTTGGAAAAAACGAGTCGCGGATGGTCCGGCTATTTGTAATGTTTGCGTTGATCTCCTGTGAAATATACAATTTACATCAGTCACAGTTGCAATTACACATGACCAATCTTGACGAAACACAATTATATATTAAGACTCAAATAATATCACAATATACGAACCTGTACTAAACATTTACGATTCAAAATATGTGAAAGTACATGTCCTCTCTGATAAGTGTATATTTGTATTACGAAACTTACCATACGTATCCATTAACGATTCATTTTCTATCTCATTTACTGACGCATGCGCTCAGTTAACATAACATTTTTGGTATTAATTAATTATCATCTAAGCTAATGTAAAATAACGAGAAACACATTCCTAGAAATATCCCAATAAATTCGACGAACTGAGAAACCAAAATCTATTCTGCGAAGGGCATTAAAACACAATAAGAACACAATACACTAAGCAAACTTGTCTCCCTCAATTTAATCTGTCTTATCACAATTACAGAGAAAACAAAATGTAATTTGTGTCTTATAAAAGTCTTAGATTCGTATTTTCAGGAATATAAATTACATCTGAAGTCGAATTCAAACTGTTCAAAGTAGTACAGAGAGAGATATTTTGAATGTTAAGAGCGCTAATTGATCGCAAACAGAAAAGCCATTAAAACAATTGCAAACACGCTGGATTATAATGCTCAATAAAATGCGCACGACTCCATTAAAATTGACGCATTCATGACACTATATCAATGGTATGAGCAGGCACAATTGCATAACTAACAATTTTAATTATAACTCTTGTTTCCCGGAATTATGCTTATGAATTTTCCGAGAATGCTTTATATCTGGCAGTTGCTGTAGTCTTACATTGATATCAAACCATGTTGAACAGTTCTTATATGATAGAAGTCATATAGTTTTGTGTGGTGGTCCATTTTGGAGATAATTTATATTATACAGCCAGAAGATGTACCAACTTCGTTAACCAAATGGCCGAAAATAACGATATTGTAGCTGAATTAGATGTTCTTTCAGTATCTTGTATGTTTGGTTCAAAAGTAATAAGTGCACCATACACATTTAATGAGAGTGGGCGCAAGCAAAGTAAAAAAAAAACGCTACAAACATTGTTTTTAATTATTACCATATGAACAGGTGCTCAACACATGCTGCCGATACTGCTTTATGTACATGTTTGATTAATAAATAAGAAAGGATAAATGGCGATAAGCCTTTCCCTGTTCGATTTCACGGTTTTAACCTTACAACAAAAGATTGTTTGATGCTTAATACATACTGAAAAATAAGTGTTTACTTTTTTATTGGTTAGCAAATTAAAACGCCCTAGGCCTCCAGCTCTATCACGAGGGGATTTTAGCAATGCACGTATTGATACAAAACCCCAAATAAACTACAGCAAGGTAGTTTAAGCCTACGGCTTCGGTCCATATACATTTTGTGGCTTCCTGCCACTTTAATGCCATAGGGACCTCAGTCGAGTTTACTATTTCTTATATATATATATATAGGGAGAAAGGTGTGTGAACAACCAGATACACAGACATACAAACAGACATACATATTCCCATTTGAGACTTCGGCGTGTGCGCCTAGCTACGGTGCAGAACGAGGCATACATACTATGAAATCCCTATCCTCCCAAAAAGGATGGTTCATTCACACTTAAATATCTCGCACTGACACCGCAACACATCTCGACGTGGGAACAATTTTTACATACACAGAATGGACAATGTTACATACAAAAACACTAATATACAAACATGAAACCATAGTTGTATTAGGGCAAGATCCGATGAGGATTCTAAACTACCCTCACACTATGTTAGAGACACCCGGAAATCCGTTATATATATATATATATATATATATATATATATATATATATATATATATATATATATATATATATATACCACTATTGTTGTTTTGTATCCTATTTTATATTCAAACACTTTCACTAATCGCGGGCTTGTGAATTCGATGTGTACCTACCGATAGCTCTTCTGCAGAGCGAGCTACAAAAGACATTGGCCTAAGCAATTACGATGTCAATCAGTAATAGTTTTCATAGTTTAAACTGGCTGGCCGTTTATCAAAGTTGATACACTAATTTAAGGAAACACTTCACATTAGCCTACAGTTTTCATTTAAAAATGATGTACCTTAGGAATAGGTTATATTCGTTATTGACACCTTTATTGCCAGTCAATAACATATTTTTTCTTTCTTATACGACACTGTCACTGTAAGACAACTCGGACTCACGTCTGTCTAAGTCGCAACGTCCCAACACACCATCTCGTTGTTCAAGAAAGGACCCTGAACAGTAAATCAACTATAATTCATTTAATTTCCCTTCCGCTCAGTCCAATAACAAAAATAAAAGCTAAAAAAAGAGATGGCACTATATCATTATAACAGCGATAAACCAATGAAGGTAGTATAATAAAACCCAGGAATCCTCTCGTATTCACTGATATATATCAACAATTAGTGTATGTTATTTTGATTTAAAAATAAAATATTTATTTGCTGGTTTGATTCAGACTTCATCAATGTTTGCAAATGAACATATCAACATGTGTGCATAATTTATTTTCAGAAACAATACCTCAGAAACCCTGAATTAACGGCTGCTTTGACTACCGAATTTATAACACCTTGCGTTTATAAACGGGTATACATTGTAAAATGCGATTCCTGATTAACGACGTCAAACAAGTCGATATTGTGTTTTGTAAAACACACACATTCGACTTCTTATCAGATATACATTTCTAAAGAAATGTTTTACATGAGAAATGATATTGACTTCTGAAGTTGTGTCTGTATGTCTACATTGATTTGGAATATCTTACTTTAAACATGTTTGGGTAATTATTAGATATTAAATATTTTGTTGCATATAATATTTAATGTTTGTAAAAGGCATTTAAATGTTCGTGACTCAGTTTAATAACAACAAAACAGAATCATAATTTCCCTGTGTTCATTTTTGGAATGTTTGAAACAATCGATTCATAATACAAAATATGGTTAAGAAATTTATGAACGGTTGGATTAGTTGCAAGCATACACTTTTATAAAACATGAATTTTACAAACTGACACTCGGTAATCATCGATAGGTACATTTGGACTTTTTAGTATCATGATGTTACTAAAGCACGAGTTATATTTTTGTTCAGTTTGAAATACTCTCCCTGCTATTGTCCTGTCGAATAAACAATACATGACAGCATTAAGCAAAGTTTTAAGAGTTTAGACCGTTATTAAGCCACACAAGTACAAGTGTTTTGCTGCAGGCAGCAGTCAGATAATTAAACAACATACTATTTTAATCCTCCCGATTCCAGTTTCAATACTCTCCTATAAATCAATACGAGTGAACTTAAATCTCTTTTTGGAGAGACAATCACATCAATTATCAGTATCGACAATAACGTTAATACTGTTATTACTGAATCATAAGTTCTATATTTTGAGTCCGCATGCCATGTTTTTAAGTAACTGTTATCAACTTTAATAAAATAGACATACATGTATACGACTTAAGCAACGAATAAAATAGGTATTATGTCATCATTTTATTTTTGACAATATAATAACTATTTTTTGAGTACATATATGTCCCTTTAACATTTACATGATATTTCAATGTAATTATATGCAAAAAAAATACATATAGAATATAATAAAAGTGAAAGCATATTTTATTTTTCCAGACAAGATGAGAAAGCACCAATAATTTCTAGTCCAAATTATCAGACGTAATCTACCGATTACGTCTAAACGTTCAACATTGTTTTCCTATAGCAAATTGATTTCAACTTATTCTTCAGTTTTTCTTGCTAAACCTTTGCTAATGCATAAAATTATCATTAATAAGACATAAATGTGAGCGATTGCCTCTTAAATGTGTAAACATTATGCTGTAAATGCACTTTTGTACATTTTGAAAATAAACATACACAACACACGAAGTGTATTTGTCATTTATAGAATTAGCTTGAATTATCTTGAACAAAATTATTTTGCTGTGCATAGGTGACGCATAACCAACTGTTGTTGTACAACAAACCACATCATGTTTTAGCTTTCTGTACTCTTTAAATAAATGATACCTTTATGTGTATGTTAAAACTAACAGTTGTTTACATAATTAATTATTTGCGCAACGTCATGACATGTATCTTTGAATTACAAATGTGTTTGGTAGCAAACAAGGAATACTACTAAAAATCACATTTTTAAAGAATATATGGTAGGTGTTTATTTCGGTCCAATTCGCCATATGAGGCCCATGAGAACAACATATTTTCACAAGAACTAAACGAAACAAAAACAAATATGCAGTAATACGCATACACACTCCTATGCTTACACGCACACGCCCACAAGTAAACAAAACAAATATAAACGTACATAAACACTATTTAAATAAAGGCTGAGAAGCTCCTCTGAGTTAGAAATAATGATACTTCGAACATGATATTCATAATTGAATAGTTCCTTAAAAGCGACAAAAGTCTCTGACACTGTATTGATAGACCTACACTATACTTAAATCCTTTAAATAATTTTCGTTTTCTCGTTTAGATGTTCTATCAACAATTTCAACGCTTCTTTATACTCCCGACTTCCCCTTTTCCTACACTAAATGAAAATATTATCTTGGTTTGGAGATTTCAATGTCATGTCTGTGATCATCAAGTCTAATTGCAAGACTTCAACAATATGTTTTTTTCACTTTTATTATGCTTGCGGCTGTTGAAGCCAACACGGGTTTCCCAGCTGGCACAATTGCTGATATTCGGATCTGAATACTTGACCTTATTCAGACATACAATGTGCCTGGTCAATAACGCTCGATTGGTCATTGTCGGATCGAGTACTACTTAAATGTACCACGGGTACTCTTTAAGTATACTTAAATGTGCACCGGGTACGGAAAATATACTGAAACGTACCCGGGAAGTAAAACGTTTAATTTGTCGTTGTCGTTTTTTTTCAAATGTTCGTATTTATTTTAATCTTATTTAAAATGGCCTCTATCTTATCGAAACTTCTGCTCGAAAAAGCATTTTGTGAACGGTTTTTTTTCAAAGAGAATTTTGTTTTGTATTCCGTAGCGTGTTTTATGACATCGGATTTAAGGCGGGAATACGGGTCTAAATTGGCCGGTACGTGTTACATGTAGTTTGTTTTGCCATATCCGGGGTTCATTTAAGTATACCAAAGAGTATCCGGGGTATATGCAGGTGTAGTACCCGAGCCGACAATGACCAATCGAGCGTCAATTACTATGTGAGTGATATGTCAGCCTGAAGCGTTTCTGACAGGGACATATCTCTACATTTTGGTTTCAAACCCGACTCTGGCAAGGCGATCACGAACGTGTAACGACATGTAGCTATACCTGGAAGAAACGTTATATCCATTTATTATTCTTATTACTCTTTTTAATCAATATACAGTTGTAGTTTATTTTAAGCCAAAACAAATCATGTTCACATTATCTTGATGTAGCCATATAAGCGCATATACCGGTATACACAAAGAAGACTTTGTGCTGAATACAACAAATGCCGGTCGATCTTAAAGTTCGTGTATTAATAGTATTTATTCGGAATAGTTATTCGGAGTTCAATAAAAACTTATTTATTTCGATACCGATATTTGAACCTTAGCATTAGCGGAGTTCTAAATACGGTCAATTATACAAGGACAAAGTAAATACATGAATAAAGATTTCATATATAGGTTTCAAAGTGAAAGACGGTTGTTGCTGCTTAAAAACATATGACAAAAGCAGCCGGCGTACCGGACGGCACCCTTGAACAAACTATGCGATCGCTATGCAGAATATTAGGCGAAAATAAATTTAAATGCATAGAAAAAGGCAACAGAGTGAGTCAAATCGACATGTACCGAGCCGCGCATATCAAAACAAAGAGACCCGTTATCTGAATAACAGCCCATCAATTCCACGACGAAGAGTGTACATAGGTCGGCAATTTTCCGATTTACTTTCGTCATTGAAACAATGTTGTTCTCACAAAACAAAAATCAGTACACCAGCGTTACCGTGCCAACAGTATAAAAGTACAATTCAAACGTCCGATCGCAACTGCCGCCTGTCGATATGTCCCGAACGCAGAAAAGAAATGCGTCGAGTGGCAACAACTCTTTATTTCTGACGGGGTTGGAATCCAGTGAAGGTTGCGTATTTAACCAATTAATAATGTTTGATCAGTTAATCACTCTATACTTCTCATGAAATTAAGTGCAAAAGGTCTTGGTGATGATAGCTTAATAGGGTTCAAATCATACCTTTCAGATAGACAGCAACTTGTTGATGTATCAGGTATCAGGCACTCATTCCGGTACAGCCCCAATATCATATGGAGTTTCACAAGGGTCAATTATAGGTCCCCTTCTCTTCCTAATCTATGTTAATGATATGTCTGCTGTGGTTAAAAATAAGCTCCTCCTATATGCAGATGACTCAGGTATTCTCATGTATGGTAAAAGTAAAACTGATATTGAAAGGTTATTGAAAGAGAATTTACATCTGGTTAGTCAGTGGTTGGTTGACAATAAGTTGTTTCTGCATTTAGGTAAGACGGAGTTTATTCTTTTAGGTTCTAGGCAAATAATCAGGTCAAACCCTTCTCTCGATATTTCTTGTAATGGTACCATTATTGAATCTACATCTTCAGTCAAATACCTAGGGGCTACATTGGATCAAACCTTGTCCGTTGAAACCATGGCTCGTTCAGTCATTCAGAAAGCAAACTCCAGGTTAAAATATCTATATAGCAAATTTTTTTATCTCACCCAGCAAACCAAGAAACTTCTTGACCTATCTTTGATCCGATGTCATTTTGATTATGCTTGCTCTATATGGTACCATAGTCTCAAAAAAGTGCTACACAATAAGCTCCAAACCACCCAGAATAAGTAATTGCGGTTTGTCCTAGGTCTCGATGCAAGGGCACATATTGGGCCAGAACATTTTCGATAGCTCAACTGGGTACCAGTCCATAAACGTGTAGACCAGATTGTTCTTGGCTATGTGTTTAAGATTAAAAATGGTTTGACCCCTGACTATATGGGAGAACATTTTATTCCGCAGGCCTCTATTCCTTCATTCACGACCAGGTCAACTCATAAAGGTGCATTTGCTGTCCCCAAAGTCAAAGGTTTCGGGTCAAAGTCATTTTGTTACAAGGGATGCTCATTATGAAACAATTTACCCTCCAGTATAACACAGTTTGATAGATTGTATGTTTTTAAGTCGTCTTTAAAAACTCATTTATTAGCAAATCTGTAACTGTTTATGTGCATTTTTTGATATTTGGATTAAGGTATCATTTTTAGTCATCCATTTTTATCAACATTGATCCTATCATCCATAAATGTTATGCATTCTCCATTTTTTTGCCACTCTTTGTCCTGCCACCAGCACAAATGGCCATATTGGAAATATGGGTTTACTCATTTTTGTGCTATCCTTGGTGTTGGTGTGTATGCCATGGTATATTTATCTTCATGTATTTGATATTTTTATATATTTTACATGTTGTAAATGCCCATGTATGCATTCCTTGCCGAAATAAATCTATATATCTATCTATCTATCTACCTACACAACTACTGATTTTGAAATATTCATATGAAAAGTTTAATAATATTTATGTTCAAATGTATAAATGTGTATCGCTTATTATTAACAAGTAATTACTTTTTTTAAATACTTGCAATCTCGATTTCTCTATATTCTTCGAATACTAAACCATTAAGAATATCTCCGCTTGTATCCGCGCCAATTTTAGCGCGTGAACAGTTTCAATCTCTTAATGTTCATTTGGTTTTCAAACAAAAATAAAAGAGGCGAAATAATAAATGTAATCATTTATTGTCTCTAACGATTGCATTTAACAAAAAATGTCGGTATGTGCGACTGTTCATGCGTTCGTAAGTGCGTGTGTGTATCTGTGCATTTGTGGCTGTGTGCGTACGAGCGTTTCGTTTTGTGGTCGTTGTTGATCTATATATTAAACTTTCACCTTTCGATTTTGTGTACGAGTTGTTGCTTATTTAATCACAGCATGATCTAAAACCTCAATGTTTTAATACGTATTTATAAATACCAAAAATAAAGGTTTCATTAAATATTGTTTACATTAAACCTTTAAGTGAAAGTGTCGCTTTAACAATTATTTGTGTCTTTAGGCGCGAATCTTTTGCCAAAACAGTAAACAAAAAGGGCTACCCGTTATAATTCTTATTGAAATACAAAAATAAGCATAACATAATGAATAACGCAAATAAACACACACGGTAAGATCAAAGTTTGTTTTGAAAACTAATATGACATTCCACGTAAATTATTAGTTTCGTCTAAATGGAACACTATGTAGAGAGAAACAAGGTATTTATAACCGACCAATGAGGTAACATTATGCAACTTTCAATGTACACAGTGTTTTATGGCAACAATATGGAATTTTAACAGTGGTAGTGTTTTCAGGCCTGGAATATCATTAATTGTAAGTTTTTATTTCAGAAAGCAGCTACGTACCCCCATTCTTTAACTAAGATTCGATTCATTCATCCGGGTTACACAGTGTAACCGTCCTTTACTTTTAGTCTATGTCATGCATGTTCGGTTGCAGTAGCCTACTCATCAAATTGATCCATGATCCTTTGGCGACATCCACTTGATCTACGCGAATTTATTAACATGAGCAAGGACTGATGAATAATTACAAGAAAAGCCAGCTTTTTCAGTTACATATTTATTATAATATTTTAAAGTGATTCCTTACGTAAACACATGGTATATTCTATATTTGAACAATATAAAACATATGAGAGGAACAATACAAAAATACAAATGGAATTAAATGGCCAAATGGCGGAATATAATTTACACCAGACTAGCACTAGAGTAAATAAACCTCAGCTATAGTCTAGTATTATAACTGAGCTATGTCGAGGAGGCGACCGGAAGTACTGCCCTAAAAATAGCCCCAACCCCAGTTGCACTATTGATTCGGCTTCTCGTTTATGCAATAATCGCCTAAAGGCAATGCACGCCATTCTATGCAATTCCTATCTCAACGAACACCTTGCTGGTTCGGGAATAGATTTTATACAAGCGCAATCGCTAAGGCCACTGCAACCGGCCAAATAAATTCTCGGTACGCCGTACCGTGCAACATAACATACATGCGCAATCGCTTCGGCCATCGCAACCGGCCAAATAAATTAATATATTCAATCAATTCTAACTCGCTGATTCTGAATAAACAATAACAAATACCAGCGTAGAGATATTCTTGACCAATACAGTTTCAAGTTTATCATAAGCGACCATAGGCAGTATGTCCGAAATGCAGCACCAAATGTTAATCCTATGATAAAATGACAACCCCAAAATGTAGTAACAGAAGACGGCGAATAATTTTTCTCAACACAATACGTAACCAACAAAATAACATGGATATAACGAGCCGACCATATTACAGCTGACCTACACAACTTCCTGAATTATTAAATGAACATATCGCCGTTATACATGCTTATTGCGTGTTTTAAGAAATGCCTGCGAGTACCAATTATTAAGCTTTATATTGAATACTTTCCATAGATAAGCCGGCATTGAAGTTGCTGCCGTATCCGCAAATGGATCCAGTCTCCGAAAACGCTCTAAACACGTGACCAGTGCATCATTGTTAACCACGCCATTTGCATGAATGATGAATAATAATGTCATTAATAGTTTAAATATATGCTGTCTTACACATGCACATTTCGTTTAAATCATGTTCACATTATGTTGTTTCATAGTGCCGATTTAATTCGTAAATACACTCCGTCTGCTTTATGACTACATTTTCAATACTCGTATAACCCGCCCAATGTTAACTTTACTATCGACCGCTTGTTTTCACGTAGTTTTAAGTTTAGCTTTACATCTTTACCGATACATTTTTTTATCGTTTGCTATGATTTATTTGATCCTGTCAATATAAATTGCCCGTTAACGTTCAATTCATGGGCGCAACCACCTTTATTTATACATGTTATTGACCTGATTATTTTAAGCACGTGTATAGTGTGTCGTGTATTTCCAGTTGTAATGTATTTTTACACACGCAGCAATGTTTGTTTCGTATTGATATCGTATATGACAAAAATGTAGATAACTTGCTAGTGTACCGGAAAAAAACTTAAACTATGTCTTTAAACGTACACAGTATTTACATTTATGGATTTAGATCCAAAATCAAACACACTGATTGTACTATTTAGTAGTTCTTCTATGTTTTGAAATGCGCGGAAGCAGACATCACGTGAAATTTGCGCTCACATTACCCAAAGCGCGCATACGTCACAGGTTAATAATAGTCTGGAGGATTCCGTTATTATGTTCATGATTAGGTTTCATATTTTTTGATGCTTTTGGCATTCTGTTGGCAAAATTTTTGCGAAAATCAGTACGGAAGAGTTAAGCTTTAAAATTTGTCTGACGAAAACTGATCAATTCTGGTCAGTTGAGATAACTGAATTGTTGGGAGAAATTTCAACTCGGGCGGTTTTAAGCAATAATGCAAAATTAACATATTCGCCACAACAAAAACATGTGGCTGCGTAAGCGACTCGGACACGTAAATTGATACATCATCATTAGTTTGTCTAGGCAATATATACATTCTTTGAATATTATCCATTCTAGACAGACTTGACCTATTATAGGTAAGTTCATTTGCATTGCACGCCTGTGCCTCGTGCTTACCCACGTTGTGACCACGTGGTAGCCCATCGGCTGTGCGGAAAATGTCACAGAAATCAACAACCTCACCATTGCGGCGTTATCGTCTGCACGTTTACGATTTGCAGGTGGCGCTGCTGCGAGTTCCGCCTCTGGCTTTTGTCCAGGAACAGGAGCTGATGACGGCTCTGGTACCGGCGCCGTTTCCGCCGCATTCTTCTACGCCATCTGGCCCTTTATTCCTTCGCCGGGGCCGGCCGGATCAACTGCCGCCCGCATGCCCCGTCCCTCTCTGTCTGTTTCGCTACGTCTTGCCCAACCTGTCTTCTCACGCTACGACCTCTACCTGACATTGTAGATTTAAGTTTTATGGATGTGTAAACACAAGTATCGCAGTCAAAGCTATTTCGCAATAGGAACGAGATACGTGAAACCCGAGCATATATTCCGTTTTATTGAAGTCAGACAATCATCACTGAACTCGATTTCACGCATGGTTTATTGTCGTCTGCTTGTTTCTTATGATTTATGCGAGATTTAAACCTTAATCTACCCGAGACATGTATTCGCTACTTCAAATAAAATAAATGAATTTTTAAAGAAATAAATTTTTATTATAAACATTCTTCTAATGCAATTAGTAAAATGATATTTTATTATATGTTTAATATCTTTTTCAATGATTATTCTGTGCTGTTATATGAATTTGCAGCCGTTAAAGCTTTCGACATGAATTCTTGTCGGAACGATGCTATTTCTAAATGACGTTAAACGATATGAGGTCGATGCATATCGACCTCATGTTTTAAGGAGTACAATAATTTCGTAAAGACGACATATAGCAATTCACAAATCCACAGTATTAAACAAACTTAATTTTTAATTTTGATGCAATAATATGTCTACAATAGCCCTTGACATGATTTGTTTAAACTGTTTAAACAGTTTGATCAATAAAGTATAATTTTTTTCTATGTCCTAATTTGACTTTTATATCGGTCAAAACGTGTTCATCTTAATTATGTAATACAACTTTAGTAATATAACCTATTCAAAGACCCGCACTTCAGAATACGTCTGTAAATATCTGTACAAGTATAGGAGTGCGAACTCAACGTAACTGGTTTTAACAAAGCAACTAGCTCTCAGTATACCTTAAAGTCACTATAACGCTCAAAATCAACGAAAATTTCGTTAAGTATTTCGTAAAATAAAGTTAACACCTTAACAATCAGTGTTCCTTATAGCAATAGCCAAAATTTCAACGCTAGATGTGGTATGATTACTTAAATTTTTGTACATACAAAATGCTCGTATTTATTCATTTGTGGCCACAATTAATTCCGGGTGTGTAGAAATACCGAAATCCCCGTAATTACCGAAATCCCCCGAAATCCCCCTAAATCCCCAATAGTATTTATTATTTATCAACATACTGCGGATATTAAGATGCTATAAGGAACACTGATTGTTAACGTGTTAACTTTATTTTACGAAATACTTAACGAAATTTTCGTTGATTTTGAGCGTTATAGTGACTTTAAAGTACAGACGCAGACGCAGGTGTTGAGCTCCATTGTGTAATGGTACATTGAAGTTACATTAAATAAACTAATCATATACATGATATGTCCAAACATGCTTTGGCGGTATAAAACGTTTTATTTTAATCTCCAATATTAATTTATTAACAGTGCGACTGCCTAAAGATTTTTCAAGAGAATGTGAAATCATGTTCACTAATAGTATCGACTTTGGCGTAATCTGAAATTGTGATGATTTAAAATAATTGTTTAATCACAACTAGGATACAAGGGAGAATGGCTGGTTATTATCATTTCTAATAAGCGCTGTTTATTTATCACTTATACCTGTATTTTAATTTATCCAAATAACATTAAATTCAGTGGACATTTACATTGTATATAATTTTTAAACAGATATTGAACAGACCTTTTGCCATTTTTATCAACATCATCCTTCCCTTGACCGCTTTTTTTTTTTTGGGGGGGGGGGGGGGGGTGAATGAGAGATTCCTATACTTAAATCCTGATCCAGTCAAGTATGTTGTGTGCTGCGGAGAGTTATTCATCTATGAGAAGGGGTGTCCAATTTTTCACAATGTCAATCTAGCTTTTCTTTTTCTTTTTAACTATTTTCTCTTTAATAGATTGTAAACTTACTTTGCAATGCTTATAGTGTTTTGCTGGATTTTAACAAAAGCTTTAGTTAAAACATCACACATTTAATGTATCAATCAATGAACAAATAGGTTTATGCACATAACAACAAATGTGTTTATGTAAAGCCTTGCTTGCTAATGTTGATAACATTTGTGACAAACCTTATTCTCTTGAGCACATGATTTTGCAGTCGGTTATTGTAGGAAAATATGTACGAAATATCTTCGTCACAATCGACTCGGGGTGCTAATTTGTCATTGCTGCATTTTATGAAATTTGTCTTCAATATATAATGATTCTTGCCTATTTTGTATAAGTGTAGCATATATTTATCAATATATTACAATTTAACACATATACACATCGTATAATCCCGTTTTAAGGTTTATTTGGTTATGCATACGAGTTATTTGTCAACATTTTATGCTCTTACAACATGCAACTGTACAAGGAATGTAAAATAAAAATATACATACCGTCTTATAAATGTAGCATTTAATTTAATCAATTGTTTAATGCATTTACTTATATGAAATTCAGATCAACCAAGTCGCAGCTGATAGTGGCGCGATCACTCGGATTTCTTTTTTCGATGTGTCGCATGACACAAATTGCACATAGAAATTGGGATTTTCCAACTGCGTATATATCGTTCAAACATGAATTAATTTCCTATTGTACAAGCGATCATTATTTGCAATTTTTGAATACTCTAATTTTGCTGCCTTTCTAGTAGCCCTTATTTTTAACTTGTATGTAAGTTTCTTTTTTTCACTATTCATTTTATCTGTTCTGAATATCAATATTACAAAATGAGTGCTGTAAACTACTATTGAGTATGTCTGATAAGTCTATCTTCATAATATGTATCTATAACATGTTATTCAACATAAGAAATATTCGCACAAACAATATTCAAGTGATTGAGCCTTTTAGGCAAAGTAGAAAACATGTTTTTATTATTGTAGGTTTACAACAAATGAGCTCACAATACCCTATTTATCAACATAAATAACAGTTTTGTCCGACTTATAGTTGTTCATTTATGTTAATTACAGACGCATTGATAGTAAACTTGTATAAGCGATAACTCCATATGAATGCATCTTCTTTCACAACTCTGTCGTCGTGCACTGGATATAGTATTTAAACCATTGTTGTAATGACCGCTTTACTACAAAGCAGAATTTTAATGCATAGTACCGCTGAGCCCTCTACTGTGTGCCCGGAACAAGGCATTGGGATCGGCAGTAAAAATGTCCATCAGTGAATGTCCTTTATACTCAACAATGGCTGGCCGTTCAACACGTCTAGTTACGCTATTGGATTAAACAGTAAGTAGAACTATAAATTCGTCAGTTAACATTAGAGTGTTGTTCTACAAAATAAACATGTATTTAAGGTATTTAATATTATATTTATTTATGCGGTTTTTGTCTGTTAATAAACATATTTTTGTGTTTCTGTCGCGTAACTGCAATTGTCAGAAAACTCGGTCTTACGTCCTTAATCGTCAATCAGCATCGACAACTAAAAACTAACACATGCTGTTTATTAACTAAACGGACAATCAGCAATACAAGGATTTATTGTTTACTGTCGAATTCATCCTTCATTATGCATATATATTTACGATTATATCACATATAATATATTTAGTTGTTTTTTCAACTGCACAATTTTATTTTCAATATATAGTAATACATACATTCATGCTTTATATGAAGAGTTCATATACATGTACTTGAAGGGAGTATAAAACATAGTTGTATTAAAAAACATGCATATACAATACATATTTCAAAAATAAAACCCTTCAAAGAAGCTGGTTTTACATACTTATTATATATAAATTTACATGTTACGTGAATATGTTTTCAATATTATATTGCACATATATATGAAAGATAACTAAAGTGTTGAACTAAAGTGTTGAATAATGAATATATAATATTAAATCCTAAACACACCGGTGTGATGCAATCAGAGATAAAGAGATCAAAAGCATAAATTAAAAATGCAAAATATCGATTGTTATCTATATGAGTATTTTAATTTTTTGTTGATAAAAAAAATAGAAATAAGAAAAAATAAAGACATTTACCAGTATGCATACATGTATATGTACACGGCAAAGAATGTATAACTTGTACTAACAGATGTAAAGGCATAGAGAGAAACATTAATAAGTGCATTTCATGATAAAGATATTTTTCAGTGTGTATAGATTAACAATGCTGTATAAATGATGTATAATTTGTAATAACAGATGACTACAACAATCTTCACGTTTAAAATCTAATTCTGTGATACAATGAGATAAAAAAGGTCCCCTTCACTATCAAAGGATTTTAAATTATTTTTTGAAATTGAAATTTTTCTCAAGTTATCATATTCATATTTGAGGTATTGCTTGGCTTCTGCTATGATTGGAATGAATTTATTAGTTTTGCACTTGTTTAAATATAGTTTAAAAATTAAAATTACTTATTATTTAATTAGTTATGGTACTAGCAGACTTTGTGAAATATGCAAAAAGCATATGCTCCTACCGTCCAATAACATAATATATTGCAAGCAGTGTACACTACTGGACGGTGACTAAATGCGGTTTAAATATTGTACATAGGAGTATAACAACAGATGAAACCATTGCATATGAAAATACTATATATCGGATTATACGCCATATGCATAATCATAATAAGTTTAGATCTCATAAAAAGCCATGCATTTTTCTTCTAGCATGTTTCTCAAGAAACAAATAAACACACATATAAATAGTTGCTCGTGTTTGAAATAAACTGGTAGCAGCTTCATTTGAATGCTGTTTTCATATTATTTAAGTAAAGAGCTGTTTTATTAACAATACATTTAAAAGCAATACAATCATAATTGCAATTTGAAATGCAACCAATGGTTAACGCTTTGCTTGTGATAAAATGTAAAAAACATTTTATGTAAATCATCAACATAAATGAATGTATGATAAAGGCATTATGCCGAAACGTCAATTAAAGGAGTATAATCAGAGAGTTAATTTAAAATCTCTTAGGATAATTCAACTGAGCTTATACATTTATATGCACAAGTTTATTACGAAAACTGACTTTGGTTCATCTGTGTTTTGCAAATCTAATGTTTTACGTAGTATGCCGATACTCAAACAATAGTTACATGCGTGTTCACTTAATTAAGCAATGCAAACTACTATTTGGTCGAAATAAAAGTATGTTATCCCTTGGAGCGAACCACACAATTTTTGGCTTGCCATCAACACCATAATATAAAATTATTTCCAAGAAGTTATTATCCAGATAATTAAATAATATACTAATTAAATCGTGTGGATTCCAGTTTAAAAAATTCCCATTGAAGCACTATGGTTATACCTAGAACATTTAACCTCTTTTGGGACAGATTATAATATCTGCTACGCTTATTATCGAAAATAACTTCAGTACAGTGACAATGTTTACGCGCATTCGTATATCGTTAGTTCAGTTCTTTCCGTCGTTCGCAAGAAGTTTCCATTGGACAATGTGTGTCAAATAATCTAAGTGTACGTAAATCAAAACGGAACGTATGCCTAATGCAACCATTTACGTTATTAAAAATTTGATAATAAGTATCTAATTTCTTGTATTATTACAATAGAATGCTTTTGATGCCATAAACCTGTCTCCTTATTATGCAGCGGTTAGCGAGGATGTAATCGTATCATGTCAAATCTTACTGATATCTTTTACAACTGAAAACAAGCTTGTTCATATCACAATTGCATTATCTCACATAGTGACACATTTTATTTTGCAAACAAAATGATTTTGCCTCAAGCAATTATTGGGATAAGCACATAACAATTTCAACATACGAAGTGTTATAAAAAGTCTAAGCAAGCACATTACATCGAATTCCACTGGTACGTGTACAAAGACATTGCTAGTTTGGCATGTCAAAATATATTACATCTATTAATGAATATTCTGTTATATGCAACAAAGCCGATGTTTATTAGAAAATGACGTCTGTGGTTGAACCAACGTGCGTTTCTTTTGTTTCAATGTCTGTTTTAAGAAAATGCTTAAATACTCGTGTAAGCATGCTCGTCGTTAAAGAATGAATGCTTAAAACAACAACGGATTTAATAGCTCTTGTTTTAAAACTATATCAAAAACAACATGATATGGTGCCATGTTTGGTGGGATCATCTTTGCCATCTGGACATTGTAATATCCTCGACTTATATCAAAATTTTGTTTTTTCAGATTTATAATAACTTGCAGCTGTAAAAGTTCATGTAGTTTTATGTTTTGTTTACTTATATAGTTTCTTTAAATGATTTGTTCTGATGGACGATGCCGACCTATTTATAACTGTATAGAGTTAAAAATGGAGTTTGATATCAACTCACATTTTTTATTCATACTACAGTATTTTAAACTATGGCGTTAAACAATTACATCATGCATCGATTCACAAGATTGTTACGAAAACACAACCGCTCACCTGTATGTTAAAAATATATGAAACGTACTCTGTGAAAAAAAAGTTTAATGCATGTGCATAAATTGTTGTCTCAGATTAGCCTGTGCAGTACGTGCAGGCTAATCAGGGAAGACACTTTCCGCCTACAATATATTTTATGCCAAAAAGATACTTTCCTTAAACCGAAAATACCATAAAAGAATTTAAGTGTCGTCCGTGATTACATGTAGCGTGTGCGGATTATAAAGGCTTATCTGGAATGACAATTCACGCACATGCATTTACCCGCTTTTTCACAGACCTCGGCCAATAACGATATGTCTTAAACAGCTTCTGTTCCCCAATGAAGTCTTATTATGGGCAAACGCATTAATAGATCTTATCTCTGTTATTGTATCTCTTTTAATGATTGTACATGAATATTTGCAGATGAGACTGTAATTAAAAGATTCAAATGAGCCATTGCTGATGTTTTGACAATTAAAACGCGAAGGAGTTAAGCAGCGTTTGAAATTTATTGCGATGACGGAAGTAAGTCCCAGTTTTGTTAAAGTGATACGTCTGTAAGACACATTATTGGTAGTGATTTCATATTAACGAGTAAACGAATCTTATACAACTTGGATTTGACAATGCGTGCTTGTATAGGAAAACAATGGCTTCAAGTAAATGCGTTTGCTTACAGATATGTAACATCTCTGATTAATAGTCATTAAGTTTGTACTATGAACCTCTTAACTGCTGGACACCATTACGTCCGATTACAATTGTCTATTCATTGTCTCAGCACGTCAATACCCGATGCACGCAAAAGCTGCAGAGCAGGTAACCAGTTATTTTGAAAACTGATTGAATACAAAGTTGGTAACGGCACCAAGGTGTAGCAAATCTGGTGCACACGTGAAAATTTAATACATACAATTTAATCTTATATAAATGAAGTGCACCATAGAAATTAATCCTTTCACTGCAAATGAGATTGTGGACTCATTTTGTTGAAAGCCTAATCATTAGCATACATATTGCTCTACTGAATACTACACTTGGTAACCAAGTCTCTTATGAAAATGTTTTTCAAGTTGTATGACTCCTTTACTTAACCGAGTACACGTAACATAGTAAACGTGCGTTTCACAAATGGGCATATAATATCTTCGTCGTTTTCTTTATCAAATTTAAACACATCTAAATATGACAGCAACCGAGTAATCTTCAAGCCGGAAACTATTTTTCGTCCCAAATTAACTATGTAAGAATAAATATAGTTCTTATACCATAAAAACAAAATGGAAATAAAACTGGATGAAACACAGCTTTTTTTTTAAATGCGTGGAATAAATTTTGATGTTGACCTGTCAAAAATATTTAAAATAAATTACAATGAAAACATTGTTAAAATGGTAAATATCCTGAAACATTGTTAAAGAAGGTTTGAAACACCAATTGGATAGATTGTTATTGTAAAAACACTTATTGTGTCATTATTCAATCACTTGTTTATATCACTGCCTATCCCTTCCCATACTATTTTATATTCAATAAAATCTTCAATCCTGACGTTTATTTGGGATGGGCATCGCAAAATAAAGTTTACAACTGTAGTTAAAGAATATAGTGAAGGAGGTTTAAACATGATAAATTTGGATGCATTTATTTTAGCACTGAAACTTACCTAGCTACAAAAAATTCAATCCTATAGAGGAACTTAAATATATATCAAAAAACTTTATTTTGATACTCACAAACTTTAATTGCAGTTATCATTATGCTTTAAATATGTCTAACAGAATTTCAAACCCTTTTTGGGTGGATGTTGTAAAATGTTTTTCACTTTATTGTAGTAAATTAGAAGTAAAAGCAGAAGAATTGTTGAATTATCCAATATTTTATAATCCAAATATAGTGATAGGTATTTAAAGTTTTTTTTCTTACAGTCATGGTTTGATGCTGGAATTCAATGTATAAGTGATATATACAAAAATGGAAGCTTTATTTCTGTTGATGATTTAAATACAATGTACAATTTGAAAATTAATTTCATTAATAATATAGGGGTGACAAGAGCAATACATACATTTTTGAAAAAAATATTGTATACCCTGTCCTACCCAACATATTATCAAACCTTTTTTGCCGCCAATATTACAATCAATATTAAAAAATGAAGTGGGAGCGAAACTACTGTATTGTAAATACTACTACACAATTGTAAATAAAAACAATGAATAACCTTCAGTTAAAACAAAGGGGTATAAAACTCAATACAACAATTAATGAAAATGAATTGAACTGCATAGTTTAACTACTCTTTTTAATAACAAATGTTGTAAAGGTACATTGGTTCCAATACAGAATAATTCATAGGATACTTGCAACAAATAGTCTTTTGAACAAAATGAAGATAATTGATGATCCATTATGTACTTTTTGCAAACAAAGTGAAGAAAATTTAGAGCATTTATTCTGGGAATGTCATATATCTAAAGCACTAATTGATGAAATGCTACCAGGTCAATCGTTTTCTTTCATTAATATGCCAATATTTATAATTGGATATTTGACAAAGTCTGATAGTGCAATAAATAGTGTTATTTTGTCTATAAAGCTATACTTATACATATGTAGGATAAATAAATGCATCCCATGCATAGCTAGAGCCAAGAAATACATAAAGTACGAAAATGATAACTTGAACAAAATATCAATTTCAAAAAAATAAATTGGACTTGTTTGACATTGTATGGGAACTATTTTATGACATTGTTGCATAAACTTAATTATACAATTATAAACACCTACCATTGTTTTTCTCTATGCCTTATCATATGTTATAACAACTTATTCATCATTGTTTGTCTTTACTCAATGTAAAATGTCTTTATTTTTATATATGCACCTTATATGGTTTGTACATATGCCTTTTTATCTGATAGTTAAATTAAAACATCCATGTTGATCTTTACACACTGGAATTTTTCTGTTTATGCCCCCTTTAAAAAAAGGGGATTACTGTTTTTGGCCTGTCTGTCTGTCTGTCATTCTGTCTGTCACCTTTAACAAATATTAAAGTTGTGTCATAACGTTTGACATATTAAAGATAGCAACTTCATATTTTGCATGCATGTGTATCTCATGGAGCTGCACATTTTGAGTGATGAAAAGTCAAGGTCAAGGTCATCCTTCAAGGTCAAAGGTAAAAAAAATCAACGCGGCGCAATAGGGGCCATTGTGTTTTTGACAAACACATGTCTTGTTTTTTCATCTATTCACCATAAATGCTTTTTTTTCCAACACAAAATTACATGCATAAGATAGCTTACCTTATATGTATTGCATATGTTATTCTGTTCATTTCTGAATGTATTACATGTTTGTGTTATTGTTCATTATTGTATATGCAATCTCGAAATAAAATGTTTTGGAAAAAAATGTAAGTTGGTAAATACGCCGAGACTATTTGGTTTGCAATAACACCTACTAGTAGTAGAGCGGAGGACATTTTTACATTCGATATACTGGCGCAATATATATTGTAAGACTTTACATATGGACTCTTTGACATCAAGTGTTCTGTCATACTTTTAAAATATTGTTTTCAGTTTTGATTTAACTGGAATAAATCCGACTTTGCATCGTGCTGCTTTAATGCATGCGTTATTGACAGAAAAATATAATTGATTTAAAACTTAAAGTTCAATATTAACAACATTGGCATAAACGATTAAAGATATCAGGGATAAAATCATCATTGTTTTAACAAGTTAATTTAAACAGTAATTGAGACAATGCCGTTGTCGATCTATATAAACTAAACTTATAATCTTTAGGTCTTGGCGCTGTAGTTTCTGCATAAACCAATTTGAACAACATTTATAAAATGTAAGAAATTAGTGTGTTTGTTTATATGAATTACCACTTTTTATTTACATGTGAAAGAAAACATATCAAAAATAAAAAAAAACATCTGTGGTAGCGACTTCAGCGTATTCGTCTAAAAATAGCTCCCCTTCTGGCAGTATTGTGTTTAGCATGTTTGTAAATGATCATAACTTGTATAAAAACTATTATATTTTCAGTTGAAAATTACATTTTTATCAAGGTTAGATATTTTTCTAGTGTTTTATAAAATTAAAAACTTGTTTTAATATTAAATTAATGACGATTATTACGAAAGTTTTAAAAAAGTTTGGAAATTCAACGTTCGAAATCCGCCATTTTTGTTTACATAGGTGTCGTAAATTCCGCTTCCTGAACGATTTGATTTTGGGAATTGTTGGTAGAGCTTACATTATTTATATTGTAAACAGACGTGCGCACGTAATTAAAAACAACAATCGAAGATAAAATAATATTTTGTTTTGAAAAATTACACCAAAAGGGTTCAGGTGAATTAAACATGCATATTTTACCTATTTGTTTTTTCGTTGGCATTGATTTTATGTTATTTTTTTAAAACAAAGCTGTTTTCATTACGAAACAAGAAAGATTGACCTAGTTTGCGCATTTTATTTCTAGAGCCTTAACAAAGACAAGTTCGATCATTTTATAAACCGGAAGTTGTTAACTTGAGAACGACAGTAAACAAATCAGGCGCTTGAGATTCGACCGAGATGAAATAATTTGCTTAATAATTTGTGTTTGTAATGATTTTAGTTTTGTGAATTAATTGCAGCTTAAAGACAAACATTATCTGAGTAGGAAGAAATACGTTTATTGTTATTTATTTACAAACTTAACTATTATTGTGTTATTTAATATTTGACAACTTTGGCATGTTTGACAAGTATTAAAGTAAATGACTTGTAAAGTAACCTCATCATTTTGGGAAAAAATGATGGCGACTTTTATGTCCTTGATCTTGCATTATAAACCTTTTCTACATTTAAACTACAAACATGATTTTATTTTTATATTTACATTGTAAAGGCAGCTCTGCTGGTGATGTGCAGTTTTTTCATTTGCAAATGTTGAAAGCTTGATTACTTTAAATCAGATTTAAATGGACAATACTGTTTATTTAAGAAGTTGAAATTATTTGACAGAACTGTTTGCATGATGCAAGTACATGATAATAATTGTTCTATATTTAAACTGGGGCACATTGAAATTGCGCTTGTTATTGTTATGCATCAATATTTATTTTGTGAATTTTAAGTAAAACATTTTGTGATTTATCTTAAGTAGTTGATGTACTGCTGCAAATTAATAAATGTATAATTTATACCATAAAAAATGAAATACACATATGTGTGTTTTAATTTAAATATAACAGCAATGCGTCCCTGTATTTGATTGCTTTGACAATGTTATATTTGTTGATTTGTTGTTTCCATATTTTACAGTTCAAATGTTGCACATATCAGGAGCTTGCAACAAGGATTATTTATACATGTATTTTTATTTTTTATATGCAATTTCGGACGAAAATGCCAGCAGTCACCAATGAAGAGGTTATCACAATGATAAAAGAAGAGGCATGCGTGAAACATGCACAGTTTTGACAAAGTCAAAGCAAGTCAATATAAGCAAACCCACATTGTTGAAATCGTTAGAAAGAACTTATAATAAGTATCAACATTTGAATATAAATAAAACGCGAGTTAAAGGAAACGAATATTTAAATAGATTCATGTAATCAATATATACATTTCCTGAAAATCAGATTAAATCATGCGCAAACTTTTACTCAAAACCTCTTAGCGCATTTTGTCCAAATGATGATCCCAAATCTACAGAAACACTTTCTACTGTGGCTCTAAGTCTAGCGAGTGAACTGGGAGAATAAAAATCTGAACATTTATAAATCTAAGATCAATTGCAGACTGTTAGTTTAAAAAAACACAATTTTAAATCAAACTTTAGATACAAAATCAAGAGTTTTTGAAGACCGAAACAGACAATTGAAACGCACATCAAGCAGGGAGATGTATTGGAGGGAAATATGTCAGAAATTTACTAATAATGAAAAAAATTAGTCTGAAAATGAAATGATTGTTAAAACCTGACAATAGCAGAAATTGAAAAACAAGTAAAAGATAAAAACAAACAAATACAAAAAAATAAATGACAAACTATATGAAATGGAAATAGAGAACTGTAAACTTAAACAGACTCGCGAGGCAACCATTTATGATGAAGACAGTAAAACATACAGCATTGATGCTCATATATGTGCATTTTCCCTTTTAAAAAGAAATGTATCATTGAAACAAATTGGACCAGTAATATCAGCAGTACTTCATTTAGTAAATATTAAGCCTAATAAATTGCCATCTGTTGGTACAATTCATAATTGGTCAATCGAAAGAGGATTAATTGCAAATACACAAATGACCGATTAAGTACCCAAAAAAACACAAATAGACATAGTGATGAAACCTCCATATATGGCATGGAATGGGGGACTTTTGCAACAAGGGAAGATGAAGGTAATTATATTCTTTTGGGTTTACAAGAAATGGCCACAAAGTCCAGTAATGACACATTGGATACTTTTAGAAACATCATTAACGGCCACCGGAAAAACTTTGCGAAACCGAAATTTCGCAAACTTAAGTACCCTTTTTCTTAAAGATTTGCTACTTTGAGACATAGTATGCGATAAAAGTCTTATCGTTGATTAATAATTGGTTATTTTCACTCAAAAAACGCGTTTTCTTCACTATGAAATTTATAAGCAAAGTTGGGGTTCCCATGGGATTTTTGCATTTTCCCATGGGATTTTCGATTTTCCCATGGGATTTTTTCTCCCATGGGATTTTTTTTCTCCCATAATTTGCAAATGGGAGAAAAATCCCATGGGATTTTGAACATTTTAAAAAACGTGTTTTATTTGCGTTTGCAAGTATTTTAACGTTATTTAAGGACTGTATATTGGTTTTATGCCAATTATATATTAAAATATTTAGTAATAAAAAAATCCCATTTTAAAATGGGAGAAAAAAATCCCATGGGATTTTTTTCTTATTTTGAGAGATTTATTCATGAAACTTTCAGAAACATCATATTTTATGAAATGATGAACAACTACGATATTTTAATGCGTTTAGTCGTGTTTAAAAAAAAACAAAAAATCCCATGGGATTTTTAAATCCCATGGGATTTTTTCTCCCATGGGATTTTTTCTCCCATGGGATTTTTTTCCAATGGGATTTTTCAGTTTCGTAAGCCGAATAAGTTTCTTAATGCGAAAAACAACAATAAAGGAAATAATAATTATAATTTTGAATAATAAATTGAATAATATAAATAACATGAATATTTTTAAAATGAGTTACAATTAAAGGTTTATGCTAGTAGAACTTATCATTTCTTGTTCGAGCAGATGGTTGAGTCCAATTGGTGAGTATGCCAGCTTAGAACCAGTATAAATGCATCGCAGACAGACAACGCTGTCATACTGTACACACCGCTGAGTAACAATCTTTATTGCATTTCATTTTGCAACAGAAAATGAACTCCGTAGTATAATTGATCTTATATATGCCCTCTGCTTTTGAAAGCGTGCAACACATTAACATAACAATAAGTCCATGCCAAAAACTATGTGCAAATTCCATTCAAAGCTATATACACATTATAAAGGTCAGATGACCCGCGTCATGCGAAAATGGGTCTTATGTCATATGCGGCCGAAGTTGGTCCATCCTAGCTTGTCCAACCGCGCAGTCTGGTCAGGTACTACGCTGACTGATATATAAAGTCAAGCCATGATTCGTGGTCTCATATCCTAACTCGGTAGCTCCTGTGCGAAACTTTCACCGGAAACGACGGCACCGAGACGGGCGCTCGAACTTTGCGGATGCGCGTTATATGTTATATATAATAGCGCGATGTGTTTTTTCTTGCCTCAAATTAGTAAGCCCAATCAGCGTTTTATTGTGTTCTTTGCTTCTACTATTAACAAGAACTTCAACTGATACGAACATGAATTTTATTTTAATATGTTTATTTAATGCTCGGAAAACTCATTGTATATTTAGACTACTACTTATAAAACAAAGTCGGGTTTTCAACATCTGTTTTCGGCATAAAAATTGTTATTCCAAACCAGATTGTACGCACTTTACTGTACAAAATACCGTTAGGGCCACCGTGGTTACTCATTAAAATCCAGAGGGCGAGAATGCGAGAACGCGAAAGTACGATGACGACAGTGCGACAATACGATGGCGACAATGCGTTCGTACGATTGCGAAAACGCGCTAGTACGATGACGACAATGCGACAGTGCGACAATACAATGGCGGCAGTGCGATAGTACGGGGGCGACAATGCGATAGTCATATCGTACTGTCGCCGTGGTATCATCGCAATGTCGCCATCGTTCTATCGCATTGTCGCCATCGTATTGTCGCACTGTCGCCATCGCATTTTCGAATTGCCGCCATCATACTATCGCGTTATCGCATTTGCACCATCGTACTATCGCACTGTCGGCTATCGCCATCGTATTGTCGCACTGTCGTCATCGTATTTTCGCACTGTCGTCATCGTATTATCGCACTATAGAACTGTAGTATTGTCGCCATCGTACTATCTCACTGTCGCCATCGTATTGTCGCACTGTCGTCATCGCACTGTCTGATTGTCGTCATCGTATTATCGCGTTCTCGCATTGTCGCCATCGTACTATCGCATTGTCGCCATCGTATTGTCACCCTGTCATCATCGTATTGTCACATTGTCGCCATCGTACTATCGCGTTCTCGCGTTCTCGCCCTCTGGATTGTAATGTGTAACCACGATGGCACTAACGGTATTCCGTAATACTGCTAAAGCACAGTATGATTAGGTCACTCCCAATGCTCAAATCTCTATGTCTATTTTAGTAACAACACATGTCTATGGAAGGATATTTAGGTAAAAGTTACATCATTCGTGGTGAATATTTACATTATGACCGATGCTTATTCTAATTTGCTTTATGACAATTCCAACATGCTTGTTGTCTATTCGTTTATACTTGATGATTGCTGCAACATTACATCATTCATGAATAATATTTACATTATGCGTGATGTTTATTCTAACATGCTTCATGACAGTTCCAACATGCTTGTTCTCTATCGGTTATACTTGATGATTGTTTCAACATGCTTGGTGACTATCCAATGTTTGTGTGTTCATTATTCCTGAAACCAGTCATAATCGGTTTTGCCACTAAGCGTCATTAACAACGGCAGTTAGCAATAGGCAGTAAGCAGAATGCAAGTTACTAAATTATGACATCAGGTGGCGCGCGTTTATTTTCCGTATGTTGAATAAATTACTTTTCGGAAAAAAAAGCGAAAACATCCGAATCATTTTGACTAGTAAACTGAATAAGCTGAATTAGTTCCCTTCGTTATATAATCTCCATTAAACTAAATACGTTCATTATTGCCATGAAGACCAGTAAGTTTACACAATGAATTGACTGCCGTGAATGTTTTTGATATTTGTAAGATGCAATTGGCACTCAAGAAATTATACATGTATTTTATTCAGAACATAACGGGGCTGATGTGTTGGAATTGTGGCCCTTCCCTAGTCCAAATAATTACAGTAGACGTAATCTACCGATGTGCATTGCATATCGACCTCATATTTATAAAGTAGCCCAAACCCCCATTGCCACAGACCTGTGCGTGAAACTTTCAGATTTCTCTAGTCTGTTTACCATTCTATAATTACAATTTCTATAAACACATATTTATCATTTTATGACTATATAATGTCTGTGGTATACAGAGAAACCTGAAAGTTACAAGTACTCGTGTCTAGTACTGTACAACTATTGTACTCCTCGTTGAGAAAACAACTACTTCATCTACATGTATTAAAATATCATAAAACATAATTTTCAATCAAGTTGGAAAAAATCAATAAATAAATGTCATATAAACAGGTTTGTCATGAACGTTGACGTCGCTCTTGGTTACCAGAAAAATTCCCACGCACGGATTTCAACCGTCATTGTTTACAATCAATTAAGTGCATAAGTACTTGAATTTGTATAGTGTTTTTTAAAAGTGTCCAGCTACAGGTGGTTAGCGTGTGGCTATAATACTAGTTAGTGAAAACATATTTTGGAATGATAAGTAATCATATTATAACGAAAAATCAACTTTTCTTAAAAAAAATAAGTTAAATATATATTCAACAAGGTATCCAACTCGAAATCATCCGAAAACGGGATGCATCGTTTTAAACAGCCATTACTTCATCAATTTTGCAGCGATTTTCACGATCTTGGTCTTATTCAACGCAGAAATAAATTTCCTTTCTGGAAATGTATATGTCTTGCAATATTTTTACAAATACTGGGTCAACTTTTAAAAAATAACACGATACACAACTCGCGTGACCCAGCTGTGATCGATCAGACAGTATTCATGACTGAAATCTTCACGGGGAAATGGGCATTTTCCCTGCAAAGTTCACGAACCTCGATACCATAATTCAATAAAACGTATGAAAAAAAAAACATTCTTACCGTGCTTGCCGTAGAATTATGCATCAAAACTAACTGTCCAGCGCATTTTCAAACCTTTGTTTACATACATTTCAACCAACTGACATTTTAAACACAAGGGTGATTTCATTGCTCCAATGCGGAGTTGTGTCTTTACAACTGGAGATTTCATTCATAAATACGGTCTGATCGATAACAACTGGGTCAAGCGAATTATGTATAGCTTTATTTCTTAAAATTTGACCCAGCATGTGTAGAAATATAACAATATATATACATTTCCTAAAAGGAAATTCATTTCTGCGTTGAATAAGACCGGGTCATGAAAATCGCTGCAAAATTAATTTAGTAATGGCTGCTCAAAACGATGCACCCCGTTTTCGGATGATTTCGAGTTGGATACCTTGTTATATATAAAACGGTAGTGATTTTTTTTTATATAGAAAATTTGATTTTTCGTTTTAATATGATTATTTATCATTCAAAAAGATGTTTTCACTAATTATTATCATAGCCACACGCTAACCACCTGTGTGTCCAGCACGTGTGCCGGGAGAACAGGGCTTAATGTATTTTTTGTTAAGCTCTATAATATTTATATCCAATCTGTATGAAAAAATGTCGGTGAACATTATTCCGGTGTTAATTTTTGAAAATATTGAGGCATTCGTTAATTATGGATCTAAAACGGAACATTAATCCGCAAAAAAAAACACCGGGCATATTGCATATTAGATCGGACACATGAAATTATTTCGAAAGAAAGCAATAAGAGTTTCAATTCTACAAGAGTAAGTCTCGCTGTGCACGATTACGCTCTTACTGCTCGTATATATTTGACTCTTGGCAAATACCTAGTGTTTTATTTTGCTTAATCTAAATTGTGTCATGCATCTATATGTACTTAAAGCAGCGTGACCAACAGCTCTTTCATATGTGAAAGAGATTGACACGAAATACCTACCCATCTATAATAAAGTTTATATGTGCACTTCAATATTATAGTTTTAAAGCATTTTATGTGGTGCAATATAAAAGTACTCTAGTAAATTTGAAATTATGTAATCGATTTCCTCTCAACATACATGCAAAGTTCCAGATAACTTTTTCAGCAAAATCTTGGTTTACACTCTATAATAATCCAGCCTTAAAGTCTATTATTAATTCTTTTTTTTTCATGTAAATATAATTTTTGGCACATCCGCATTTAGGTTTATAGTCTAAGAAGAGCTAATGACAATTGCCGGTTCACAGCAGACTTTTTGCGATAAAAGGACCAGATAATGGAAAACGTTCGGCTTTTCGACTGTTGTAAAGATGGTCTGTTATTCATAATAACGTTAAAGTGCTGTTGATTTCATAATTGTAATGAGGGCCTAGACGAGTGGGAACTCATTGATAAAATGTTTACATTATATGCATTGATATTGAGTTTTACGCATGATCACACATTTTGAATTCTTATTTTATTTTTCCAATGTGTAACCGTACGCACAGAATTTAAGTCTACTTTATTACTAAATTTAATTCAATTTTTTACGACTTTAAGCGTCTTATCTGGAGCTCTGCATACATGCATTAGTAGCATATATTGAAATATATCCATAGACTTTCTTTGGTTATTGAAGGTAAATTACTGTACAAAAATTATGGTTAGTCATTAACCAAAAAAAAGTTAAGTCTACAAACACGCGGTTAATTTCGGTTCAGTAGCAAATATCTTACAAAGGTGCGCAACTTCTCCTATAACATAAAATTTCCGTTATACGCCGTAAATTTCCGTAGTCCTCCGTAGCATTTCGGAATGACTGTCAATTGACATCATTGTATCATGCATGATAGTATGTTGCTTTGTGCTTGGGTGAAACTCACATCTTACCATCGCGTTAATTTATTAAACGCATTAATATTTGATTTCATTATGCACTGCGCGTATTGCACAAGTCTCTCTGCACAAACCAACATACACATATGCAGCATGCAATTAACGAACAAGAATGTTGCATCTGTACACATGCATGATACCATTAAGCAGAATGTAAATAGACATTGGACATCAGGCAAGATGTAAGTGTCATCAAGCATGAAAAGGTGTCTACATATTAATTGAAAGTACCATCAAGAATCATGACACTGTCACAAAGAAGGATGTAATTTTTACCTAAATACCCTTCCATATTTGTCGGCACTGTGTGTTTGCTTAATTTCACTGAAGAACGTCTACTGGTAAATCTTACAAAAAAAGTGATAAATAAGACTGAGTAGCAATTTTTTCGGCGTTGCTGTTTAACGTCAAATTTGGCCTTTCAACGAACTTCTTAAAAGCCCATTGAATTTTAATGAAGAAGTTTCCCGCTTGTAGGTCCGAATGAATTAAATCAAATTTTGCAATTGGCAATTTGATAGAAATCCCCATAAAACATTGCACATAGCTTTCTGAAATAAACAGGCCACATTGAACGCATTCACGATATCCAACAGCTCTCTTTGCAAAGACCTATCTAGTGTTTCTTGGCCGTGTAAGATCTATAATTAGAACATCGTCACCTAAACATCTACTAATAGAAGAGCATATTTTGGGGAAACAAATTCAATAAGAGTATAAAACGTCCACGATCAATAATGTGTAGTTTGTTAAAGATATCACGGCAGTAAAAACATAGCACTTTAAAGAGACCACAATCTGGTACATTTGGTCAATTGTTGCGTCCGTGGCGGACAATACATTTTTAAAAAGAAAGCGTACAAAAAAGCAAACACAAAGTTCTTCGTAAGCTTGTTTTAATCTTAAAAACACATAATCGACAGTCATTCCAGTCAAATACAATACTAACAGTCAGCACTCTAGAGATCAAAATTGCGGATATAAATATTTAATTCAGGGATATCAAGTGTATCAAGTTCGAATTCCGGAAAAAATAGCCGGTAGTCTGGGGCATTAGGTCCCTTACAGGGATAAAAGGTAAATCCCCGCCCGAGCCGTAGCTAACTGATTTATTGTAGTCTTTCTAGTTGCAATTTCTGGTGAGTACAATGCGGAATATTACGGATATTTGCAACATGTCGAAGATTTTCGGAAAGTAGCGAAGAGGTTTTCGTCAGTTAATATTCATGTCCGTGCCGGCCGCTAACTTATCAGAATCAATAAAAAAGAACCAGGAAAAATCGGTAACGATCGCAAATTTCCGGAATTCCGATAAAGCTTCAACATAATTTGTTCTCAAATGATCGCGTACTCGAACGAATCTGTCCCTACGCCTCAAACTCCCTTTAAATCTCATCGGACGTACATTGATCTCAAAATCTATCCTTGACGACTCAAATCATATTTCCTGAATAGTTTGGCCTATTGACGTCCCTGTAATTATAACAATGGTCTTTTGGATAAACACCGCTAAGTTGTTGCAATATAATAACCGTTTAAAATAGTTACCGGTTTTCATTTAATAAAATGATTAAGTCATATTCGAGATTTCAGCGATTGCCAATATTTTGCTTTTGTTTCTCATAAGCATATGGTGCTTGGTATCTGCTATTGACTCCTATGTAGATTGCAAATATTACATAACCCTTACAGCGGCCGAGCGCAGATATCTGCATTTGGCCGCTAAAAAGAAAAATCTTTGCGCATTAATTTAATTCAAATCTCATTATCATAATCAAAATCATCATCATCGTCGTCGTCGTCACTACTACCACCACCACCATCATCATCATCATCATCATCATCATCATCTTCTTCTTCTTCTTCTTCTTCCTCCTCCTCCTCCTCATCATCATTAACAACAACAGCAACACCAACTTAACATCATCATCAAACAACAATAAACATCGGTAGCATACAATGTGCTTCATCAACCATACATAATTATATGCGTTAAAACACCATAATAGAACAGCATGAATGAAGCTGTCTATTACTCTTTTATATTTCCTATACCAATATTTTTTTTTCGTTAATTGAAGGACTAGTTGAAATCTTCTATAAAAGCCCTCCCACCCCCCCCCCCAAAAAAAAAATAATAAAAAAATAAAACATAATAATAATAACCCTAGCAAACAACAATAAACATAGGTTAGTTAGTATACACTGTGCTTTAGCAACCATGCATAATGAATGTTTATGACTTCGGACCGTTGTGATCAAATTTAAAAAAGCAAGATGGTATGTATGCGGCACACAACACATAGATAATTATAGTTTTATACCTTAAACGTAGTTCATCAAAATAAAGATAAGTTATTATCTATGTAATACTTAAATTAGGTTTATAACGTATGCATATTTGTCTAAAACTTGTGAAATGTGATTCGTAAGCCGACGACAACATTATCATTCGGACCCTTCTCCCCACCTAACAATCGAGATTAAACACCTGTGGAGATCCCGATCTTATCAATGAATAAACCGGTTCAATGATGTCAAGTCAAATAAAACATACTATTACTATCCAAATAAATATCTATCAAAAAATGTAAATTGATATACCTACTTAACTAAAACTAAACTTAAACGATAAGCAAGAAAAATATATAAAGAAGAAGCAGGCAAAGTAGACAAATTAATTGTAACATATGTTTTCTCAGTCTCCCACTGTTGAACAATATAAATAGTATTTATCGCCACCCCAAAAGGGATCTTTATCACACGTTTGGCTCAACTAATATATAATCGTGACAGGACAAACTGTCAACAAATACCTTGTTAATGTTTTATACATAACTCCAATCAAAGGTCAACTTCCAAGGAAACTGCGGCATGTTAAAACTGTTGATTATGACAAAATGTTGTTTAGTACAAATCAGTACAATAGCGTCTGTTATGTGGCCTATACTAATCCAGTTAAATAAAACTTTAATCGCAGAAAAGTTTAGATTCTTTACACCTTTAAAGGGGCCTTTTCACAGATTTTGGCATTTTTTTTAACTTATTCATTAAATGCTTTATATTGATAAATGTAAACATTGGATCATAAAAGCTCCAGTAAAAAATCAAGAAAAAAAAAAAAAGGAAATGTACATTGCCCGGAGCAGGGTTCGAACCAGTGACCCCTGGAGTCATGGCAGAGTCCTGTAGTATAAACGCTTATGCCTACTGAGCTATTCCGCCGAGTACACATTCTCGACGTATTTTATACCTTATATAAGCAATCTTCGTAGTTTCACAAAATTTAACGACAAAAACAGAACTCTCCAAATTATTCAATCGTTTCGCGTTGCAACGCTTTATAATTTTAGGTTTTAAAATCGTCAAAAGATGCATATAATGGCTATATTAGAGCATGGTTAATGTTCAGTATTACTGTTTCCTCACAAATATCATAACTAAAACGAAAACTTACGAATCTGAAACAACTTTTTTCAATTTTGTCAATTTACCAAAGCGTGAAAAGATCCCTTTAAGAAAATATATATAACAGTTCTTTCCTGTTTTAACAAAATGATACATTTAAAAATAAATTATGAAGCATCGCTAGCAATATTAGAAAGAGAAGTAGAAGGAGAATTATTATCAATAGTAGCAGTAGCAGCAGCAGCAGTAGCAGCAGCAGCAGTAGCAGTAGCAGAATCAGTAGCAGTAGCAGTAGCAGCAGCAGCAGCAGTAGCACTAGCAGTAGCAGTAGAAGTAGCAGTATCAGTAGCCGTATCAGTAGCAGTAACAGTAGCAGCAGCAACAGCAGCAGAAGCAGCAGCAGCAGCAGTAGCAGTAGCACTATCAGAAGCAACAGCAGCAGCGGCAGTGGCAGCGGCAGTGGCAGTGGCAGTAACAGTGGCAGTAGCAGTGGCAGTAGCAGTGGCAGTAGCAGTGGCAGTAGCAGTGGCAGTAGCAGTAGCACTATCAGTAGCAGCAGCAGCACTGGCAGCGGCAGTGGCAGCGGCAGTGGCAGTGGCAGCGGCAGCGGCAGTGGCAGCGGCAGTGGCAGCGGCAGTGGCAGCGGCCTTGGCAGTGGCAGCGGCAGCGGCAGCAGTAGCAGTAGCAGTAGCAGTAAAAGTAGCCGAATCAGTAGCAGTAGCGGCTTTTTGCTTTTTTGTTTTAGAAGTGTTTGTCGTATAAGAAGAACGCAAGGAAGACAAATTAATTGTAACATGTGTTATCTTAGTCTCCGTTGTAGTAGTATTTGTTGTATCTACACAGCCATTTTTCAGTCACCTGAGAGACATGTTTTTATAAGAGATTTAATTGTGGACCAATACATCGTGTATTAATATCAGTGTACACACTGGGACACCACATGGGGCGAGGATTAACAGATAAACTAGGCCTTCAATTAATTATGCGCCTAGAGGCAAACAATACTATAACTTACTGATAATTTTAGGATTGGGATGTGTTTGTATCTTATTTGAAATTAGCTAGCTTAATTCAAAAACTAATTATAGCCTCAATATTATCACAAGAACATCATCACATATTCATTGTGCAATATATAATCATATCACCATCACAATATGCCAGAGCGTTAGTATTTATTGTGCATACATATCCTACAGCAACATTTACAAAACTTATTACAAACCAACCGCTCAAGCTTTAATTAAGATTGATTTTAATTTATAT
>NC_068360.1:112879947-112885271 GCF_020536995.1 Dreissena polymorpha
ACACCAACTGCATGCCCATATTTGGAAATTTGAATGAATTATGGAACTTTTATATACCCCAGGGGTGAAAATAAACTGACAAAAGCCGAGCGTGAGGGTGGTTTTGAAAAAATCGGTTTATTTTTTTTAAGCATGGAAAGCTACCTACAAATTTGCATGTAGTTTAGTGAAATGATGCTGATTAGGAAATAATTAATTAAATTATATTTGGATATGTGCCCATTAGAGGTGCGCAAGCTTAAAAAGGTAGAATTACCGAAATTCCCGTTCTTACACGTTGTAGCATGGATCGGGTATTGAACACGATACACGTGTGTATTAGCACCCCTACTGTAGTCCCGGCGGGGGTTATCAACTGCACCAATACACCGGTAAGCAACCAGGGGAATATCATATGAAAAAAGAACTATCATGCATGTTTGATTTGTTAAAGTGTGTCACAAAATTTCCCTAACTGCCGATGTCGGCTATAATTTCGGTATAAACATGCAAAGAAATTAACATATATATAATGTTAATGCCGATATGTTATTGGACATTTTGTATGTCAAATGTTCATTATTTGCATTAAAATTAAGACGATTGTATTGAACACGATACACGTGTGTATTAGCACCCTACTGTAGTCCCGGCGGGGTTATCAACTGCACCAATACACCGGTAAGCAACCAGGGGAATATCATATGAAAAAAGAACTATCATGCATGTTTGATGTGTTAAAGTGTGTCACTAAATTTCCCTAACTGCCGATGTCGGCTATAATTTCGGTATAAACATGCACAGAAATTAACATATATATAATGTTATTGCCGGTATGTTATTGGACATTTTGTATGTCAAATGTTCATTATTGTATTAAAATTAAGACGATGCTTATTTGCCAGAAAGCGTTTATTTCAAATTCAAAACAAGCAATAATCATACATAATACCAAAATATAAAACTAACAAAATGACAACACTCTCGCTTAACGCAACGTTCAGAAGCACGCGCACTTACACAAATTATTGCAACTAATGCAAGCTGTAATTAATATGTGACTACTTGCTATACAACCAGTATCATGCGAAAATTGATCTTATTTAATTGTGGTTCCCTCTTTGAATTTATGTTGCCTGTCGACTTTTAGAATAATGTGTCAGTAAGAAATGTATTGCTTGCTCTACAACCAGCATCATGCGAAAATGGATCTTATTTAATTGTAAATCCCTCTTTGAACTTAAGTTGTCAGTCGACTTTTAGAATAATGTGTCAGTAATAAATGTTTTTCTTCAGTTTCACATGTTTTTTAAGAAAATTTAGTGAAGATGCAAATGTGTCTTATTTATTTTTTCTGTGTCTTCAATGTATCTTATTTACTATGTGACTGCGTGCTTATTTTTTTTCAAGAAATGAAAGATGCAAATGTGTCTTATTTTAATTTTATTCCATGTCTTAAATGTGGCTTATTTATATAAGATAAAATGATATACTGCCAGTGTCATGCAAAAAAGGATCTAATTTCTTAATATCCACATTCACGCTTTGTTCTTTATTAGCACCGTCTTTAATTTAGGCTATCTATTTAAAGTACAGATTTACTGTGAACTTAATAATTGTGCAACGGTGATGTTGATCCATTATCGTTGTTAATTTAAAATGTAGACAACAGTTAGCAATTAATGAAATCAGTTATTTTGGAAGTAAATCTAATTGTTCTGTACAGTAGCCAGGTGGATGTGTATTGAGCGGATAAGATAGGGATCACCACAACAAGTTTCTATACCACAGTATAGACTTCCCCCTATTATTATTAATTACCTGATTGGAATAAATAAAGTGTTAAAGATCATTTCATGTGAAAAGCAGGATTTCTGACATAAATTTCAATCGTTTTGCTTTTATACACAATTTCATGGAACAATGAAATATTGGCGCGGATGGAACACAATTTATAAATCAAGCTGACAGTATAGTATCATTTGTTTTAATTATGTGTAATTTAATTCGCATCTCTCCCTTAACTCGTTCATGACACGGAACTTATATCAATTAGAAAACACATCACGTGCATCATTAATATTTTTTTTAATTATGAAACATATATGTTCTACATGGTTTTGTTTAGTTTTTTTTCTCAACCAGAGAGACATTATAAAACATTGTTATATATAAAGCGCTTTACTTTTCTACATTACATAAAGATATATCGATTTTTTGTTAAGTGTACGTGCTTGACATATTTATAAAAAGGCAGTGTTTATTTTTGTAATAAAATCGAAAATTGACATTTAATTTGATGCAATCCACATTGTTTAGCGGCCAAGCGCAGTATTCCGCTCTCGGCGGCCGATGGTGTATTGCAATATATACAATGAAAAGCTGGGTTTCTGACATAATTTCAATCGTTTTGTTGACGCGGAAGTGCTTTTTGGTGGCCAAAAATACTATTGTTCCCTTTATTTAAACCTAAATCAGTATTTTTTTACACTTGAAGGTTTGTACAGCGGGGATTTCGGTACCGGCGCGGGTTTATGTGCTTGTTAAGAATTACCGAAATCCCCGCTAAGAGGCAACATATTATCCTGATTTATGCTTTGATTAAACATTGATAACTAAATTGCAAAAGTGTATAGCATATTGTAAATAAGGTAGTACGATATCATTTGTTTCATCAGATTTGTTTGGAAAATACTTTCTGAAGACTTATTATTACTATGTCATGTTATATTTACATATACTTTTGTGTAACCAATGTTTTAAATGTACATTTTACCTTTTTTACATTCGTTTACACATTTTTCACATTAATAAACTATTTAATAATGGAAAAAATATTCTGATAAGAGTGTTTAAATGATTAACACTAATATGATTGTGTACAAATCAACATTAATGCAAAGCCAAAACCCAAACATAATGACATATAGACCCTTTAAGGCGTAATATGGGGGATTGGCGTAAACATGGGTGATTTCGGCTCTGGGCGTACGAATGTAGCAGTACCGAAATCCCCGCTAATTATTTTCCAAAAGAAGTAACCGAATGGGAGATAATACATGTCACTGGTTGCTAATGAAAAAAAACACTATAATAATTTTGTTGACACTTGAAGGTTTGTACAGCAGGATTTCGGTACCGGCGCGCGTTTAAGTTCTAGTGTAGAATTACCGAAATCCCCACTGAGAGGCAACTTAATGCTGTCAAGAGTGCTTAATAATTAAAATTAATATCAAATTTGTTGCACCTTAACATTCATGTGAAGTCAAAAACCATTCATACCGATGACCTATTGACCCTTTAAGGCGTAAATATGGGGATTTCGGTACTAGGCGGGCGAATGTAGAATTACCGAAATCCCCTTTTCATCATCGCACATTAGTGTAACATAAATTTTAACACAATATATGTAGGGAAACTCATATGATTCGCGTAATGTGAAAATGATTATTATGCTATAATTCGACCACGAAACTTGACGTGACTTAATACCGGACATTATGGAATGGAGCTACGCTTGCCGTATTTGACATAAGACCCATTTTCGCAAATTATCTTATCAATGCTTATATGAATTTGATTGCTATAATCTTATGCGTATTCGACACGGAATTATTGTCAAGGTTTTTCATTTTGTCAATATTTATCATAGCAGGGGACATTGCTGACATCAATATGGATACTGTTTTCATTTTCTGTCGAGAAATGATATGACTTATTATCAAGATTATTTTATAGTACGGTAGCGTTCTCTTCACAATTGAGATTTATTTGTACTGGTAAATTGCTCTTATACTCACCATTCGGACTCGACGATCGGCTCGAATAAAAATGTTAGTCGCTTAAAAGTACAAATTCATCATATTGAGCACGATTATTATTATTATTATTATTATTATTATTATTATTATTATTATTATTATTATTATTATTATTATTATTATTATTATAATTATTATTATTATATAGCTTTTAGAAACTTATACCTTAAAAAAAATCCCATTGGAAAAAAAATCCCATGGGAAAAAAAATCCCATGGGACAAAAAAATCCCATGGGAAAAAAATCCCATGGGATTTTTTTATTATTTTAAAACACGATATAACGCGTTGAAATCGCGAGAAATGCTCATCATTTGTTAAAAGGTAGTGTTTCTGAAGGTTACATGAATAAATCTCTAAAAATCAGAAAAAAATCCCATGGGATTTTTTTTTCCCATAAAAAAATGGGATTTTTTTTCTATCAAAGTAAATTGAACGAAAATAAGCACAAATGCTTTAACAATGCTTAAAATCGATAACTAAGCACAAACGAACGTGTTTTATGTTTTTGAAAATCCCATGGGATTTTTTCTCCCATAAAAAAGCTGGAGAAAAATCCCATGGGAGAAACCAAAATTCCCATGGGATAATGAAAAATCCCATGGGATATTACAAAAATCCCATGGGAACCCCAACTTTGCAAATAAAGTTCATAGTGAAGAAAACGCATTTAACAAGCAAAAATAACCAATTATTAATCACAAGTTAGACTTTTATCTTATACTTTATCACAAATAAGCAAACCTTCAAGAAAAAGGGTACTTAAGTTTGCGAAATTTCGGTTTCGCAAAGTTTTTCCGGTGGCCGTTTATTGTGACATTTATACTTAAGGCATAATTAGAAACAACCTTTATGATAGGCCGTTTATAAAGTCCACGAGTTGGCTGATATTCAACATTCGACATGTAAAATTTTCATTCGCTTAAGGGCTTTTCACGGATTTTTGGCAGGTATTGAAGTTTGTCATTAAATGCTTTATACTGATAAATGTAACCATTGGATTATAAAGCTATAGTAAAAAAATCCAGGATAAAATAACAGAACAAAACACACAACAAAGTACCTCCACGGCTTGAACCACTTATTCCTTATAGTAAAATTCTACGCTTAGACCACTCGACCATCCCTACTTATGCACTGCTTGATCCCTAATTTATAATTTTTTATTAAAGTAATCCTCGTAATTTTCACAAACTATAACGACAACAACAAAACTCTCAAAATTATTCTATCGTTTCTCTTAGCCACGCTTTAAAATAATAAATGCAGGTTTTTTAAATCCGTCCCAACGAGATCCATACATGTATATTTATGAGCATTGGGGGGAATGTTTATTATTACTGTGTGCTCACAAATATTATAACTACAACGAAAATTGGGCGAATAGAAACTTTTTTAGTTTTATTTTTTGTCAATTTACCAAAACATGAAAGGCCCCTTTAGTCATTATTTTATGAACCATTAAGCTGTACCGATACCTGTACTTGATCCTCTAAAAAGTTGTCATTTTGTTATACTTCAGGTT